>NW_013962148.1:0-638 GCF_001266775.1 Austrofundulus limnaeus
ATATATATATGGCGTTAGTTCCTGTGCTGCTAATGCAAAAGCTAACAGGCTAAACTGAGGTTCTCTGTTGTCCATGTTCTCAGTCTTGAGTCATTTCTACATTCTCCACTGTCAACAGTTTTTGTTTTACAGTTGAAATAAATGTTTGTTAAATAATGTCTGATGTTACATGTTATCATAATGCTGACTGATCTCACAGCTCTAACTCCGTCATCTCTCCTCCACAGCACCTTCTAGACAAGATGAACGACTGTTTGACCAAACAGGCCTGCCGGCTGCCCACCCTCGAGCTCCTCGGACACGTTGTCCGCAAGCAGCCGTCCTGGATCCACAAGATCGCCCGTTACCCCTTGCTTGTGTCGCTGCTGAAATGCCTCAAGGTAAAAACAAATAATGTAATTGTTTAATATTTGTCCTGACTTTTGTTTTGTTTTTAAACAAAGCTTTCTTTTTCTAATTCTCTAATTGTCTAATTTCTAATTTTCTAAATTATATATTTTAGTGCATAATATTACTAAACAAAGAAGCCCCGCCCACCTTATTTTCATAATAAGGCAGAAATGCAAACAAGAGACAGAAATGTAATAGCAACACATGCAAATAAAAAGAGAAAAAATATTTAAAAAATAATCAAATAT
>NW_013962149.1:0-638 GCF_001266775.1 Austrofundulus limnaeus
CCATATATCACTTATGAAACTCACAGAGGATGAAACACCTACTTTATGGAGAGTAAACCGTCTGGTGGAGCTCTGGCAGGGCTACGTCTGTGAAATATTTACGTCTCCGTTGCACATAGCAGGGCTCCGAGTGAGAGAGCAGTCGGCGGAATCCGGTGTCTTCCACCACTAAGAACGGCTGGTCATCTAGCCCGATGAATTCTATAATTTTCCAAGTTATTTGTTTAGCTTTCTCGCTGTCACGTTCATACGGGCGAGTGTTGGCTGCTCTAACTGTCGTCTGACTGTTGCTGCTCTGCGTCTTTTCTTTCTCTGCCATGAGCCTTGAAAACTCACCACACTCCACCAAGTGCTTGTTGTTTAAAAGCCGTATTACCAGTAAGTTTGTTGTGTTGAAGGATTTTTGCCGTACTTCCTCCAAGATGTATTTTTTCGTTGCACATCTTGCAGTTTGTAAGCTTGGCATCACTCTCACAGACGATGAAAAACTTCCAGACGGCAGACATGTTTGTTTGTGATTTGCTCCCTCTACGCACCTGCACAATTTCTTCCCACTGCGCGGGAGGCTGGGAGGGGGGCACTACACTGAATGCTGCACACACAACCTTTGCCAGATTATCAGTTTTTGTGATCGGCAA
>NW_013962150.1:0-638 GCF_001266775.1 Austrofundulus limnaeus
CCTATTGGCTACCCTTCAGCTCCTTTCAGCATTCTCTTCGGCTCCTTTTGGTTCACTCTTCAGCTCCTTTCAGCTCACTCTTCAGCTCCTTTCAGCTCACTCTTCAGCTCCTTTCAGCTCACTCTTCAGCTCCTTACAGCTCACTCTTCAGCTCCTTTGGGCTTACACTTCGGCTCCTTTCGGCTCCTATTGGCTACCCTTCAGCTCCTTTCAGCATTCTCTTCGGCTCCTTTTGGTTCACTCTTCAGCTCCTTTCAGCTCACTCTTCAGCTACTTTCTGCTCACTCTTCAGCTACTTTCTGCTCACTCTTCAGCTCCTTTCAGCTCACTCTTCAGCTCCTTTGGGCTTACACTTCGGCTCCTTTCGGCTCCTATTGGCTCACTCTTCAGCTCCTTTCGGCTCACTCTTCAGCTCCTTTCGGCTCACTCTTCAGCTCCTTTCGGCTCCTATTGGCTCACTCTTCAGCTCCTTTCAGCTCACTCTTCAGCTCCTTTCCGCTCACTCTTCAGCTCCTTTCGGCTCACTCTTCAGCTACTTTCGGCTCACTCTTCAGCTCCTTTCGGCTCCTATTGGCTCACTCTTCAGCTACTTTCGGCTCACTCTTCAGCTCCTTTCGGCTCCTATTGGCTCACTCTTC
>NW_013962151.1:0-840 GCF_001266775.1 Austrofundulus limnaeus
TATTTATATTTTATATTTTTATTTTTTAAAAAACAGAAAATAATTCTATGAACGATGAACATTTAAAGCTAACATTCAGTCTACTGTAACATATTTGTGATATGTTGAACAATAAGTTCAATACTTATACAAAAACACACTTTTTAAATCTTGCATCACAAATTAACACAGGTTAACTTGGTAAAACAAAAAGATTTTTGGTGATGTTCTGATATCTTTTCTGGTTAAAAAAAGTTTTGTGAGTTAAGTAATGGGCCTGTTTTATGACTAAAATTGGACCAAGATCCGCATTTGTAATAAGGTTTGTGTTGCTTTTGAATCATGTCTTTACATGTCTACATTTTTATTATTCATGTTTTCATTGTTATTCAGTCATGAGAATAATTTCAAAGCTGCCATTGATTTGTGAAAAATGTCCAGACATTAAACAATATGTAGCAGGAAAGACTTCTCTTCCAACACGATCTCTCGACCCTTCAGGTCATGTCTTCTCTTGAAATGAACTCTGACGCTTTCTTAGAGCCTAACTTTTACTATAGTTTTTCATTAAATTTGTCCTTGTCACATCAAGCTGATGCTACTGTCTGTTTAAATCTTTTGTGATTAAACAAAGAAAATAATCATTATATTTTTGACATATTTTTCCTTATTATTCAAGTTCTGTAATTATCCCATTATTACAAACTATATTAATATTGAAACCAAAGCAGCTGCTTTAGTTAAAAGAGTAAATATAATGGAACATAGCTTGAGAATCAGTAAAAATGTTGGCTTAGAATAAAAACTGAAGCTTTTGTTGAGTGAAATGTCATGCCAGAGAATGATTTTTTCCATATGTTT
>NW_013962151.1:1840-2478 GCF_001266775.1 Austrofundulus limnaeus
CCAAGTACACATTTTACAAAGGTGCATTTATCACCACAAGTTTGAAAACTGGTCAGTTTATTTTGACACATGACACAGATGTGCAGTCATTAGACAATACTCAGCCACATTAAGACTTGATAAAAGCAAGGCCAGAGTCCATTTCATTGACTGAATGTGTTCTTAGCCTTCTGAACATCAAACATGGTACCTGAAACATAGTGGCCTATAATTTACTGCAGTACCTTGTGATGTTTATACTGCCATGCTCCAATGATGAGCTTAATCTTTAAAACCATTTCATGTAATTAAACTGTTAGTCCATTTTTCACATTGGCTTGTTTGTGGTCTAAGAAAATATTAGCTTCTGATCCAGTCTATAGCAGTGTTTTTAACCCTGGTCCACAAGTCACACTGCCCTGCATGTTTTAGATGTTTCCTTCAACACGGCTGATTTCAATTAACAGGATTTTGTTGAACTGCAATCATCTGAATCAGGTGCGTTAAAGCAAGGAAACTTCTAAAACATGCAGGGCATCCTAGATCAGGAAGGGAGCAGATAGGACAGTAAAAAGGGCACCAACAGGACGAATCAACTTCAAAATAAATACCAGTAAATCTGAGGCTAAAAGTTTGGTCAAACAAAAACTGGTAAAAAA
>NW_013962152.1:0-638 GCF_001266775.1 Austrofundulus limnaeus
ACACACACACACACACACACACACACACACACACACACACACACACACACACACACACACACACACACACAGTTTTTTTTGTTTATTCCCATGATATTGTTTTTGGAAATTGCTTCATTTATTTGTGACATTTTATTCTGTTGATATCAGCAGCTTCTCTACTAACTCTATTTGAATGTCCCGAGGTGTGTTACAGCCTTTTGTTGTTGTTGTTGTTGTTTTAATGCTGCATGAATTTAAATAAGCTGCAAAAACAAACAGACAGGAAACACGGCTCTTTGAGTGGAAGTTTAAAACCAACTGTCCTAAAGCAGACTTGTTGCTTTTATTTTCTAACAGGAAAAACATTCACTTCATTCTTGTGGAAACAGGAAGAAGAAGAAACCCAGGAACATTTGTTTTGTCTGCTCTCTGTCCAGACAACAAGCCTCCGGCTGATCGCACCGTGGTCATCGATGAGTACCGGTATTTGTCCCAGAAGCTGTTTGCAGCCGTCTCGGTGTTTGCCGGACTCGGCATCCTGCTCGGCATCGTCTGTCTGACCTTCAACATCTACAACGGCAACGTGCGGTGAGTTCACCTCCGCTTCATTCTTACAGCTGAGATATTTATTTATCAAGCTGCAGTCGCCTGAGGCG
>NW_013962153.1:0-238 GCF_001266775.1 Austrofundulus limnaeus
ATCCACTCCGGCCCTCAGTGTCTGAACCAGAACACTCTCCGCTCTCCCCCTCGTCTTCAGGAATTTGGAAGGTGATATGTGATCCACGCCTTTGTGAAGGCATGCTTGTAGCTCCGCCTCCATGCAGTGATTCATCCGAACCATGACCTTCATGACCTTGAGTGATGTAACTACCAGCAGACTGCAGGCGTGCAGCTCTCTGCAGATCAGAGTTTCGTTTTTTAAGTACTTGAACTTG
>NW_013962153.1:1238-1638 GCF_001266775.1 Austrofundulus limnaeus
TCCACAGATGTGAGCACAATGCATGCAATCATCCGCTTTTCAAGCGAACCACGGTTGCTGCTTTCAGAGTCTGACGGCGCAGCACTCAGCAGAACCGAACCTCCTGTCTGCGCGGCGAGACAACAGAACCGGACCTCAGAACCGGACTGCGGCGGGTCCAACACAGATTTGCCAAGATAAACAGATTTTTAACAGGACCAAGTCTGCAGTACTTAGAACTGTATTCTGAACACCAAGCAAAGCCGTTTTTTTCTTTAAAAAAAACCTCATGCCAATGTGGAAAAATTAATAATTAATTTTTTCAGATTCATGAACAGATTAATATCTCATTAGTCCAGATTAGCATTTTGCCCGCATTCTCCACCATTTATGTAGTGAATTACCCTATGAAACTTAGGAC
>NW_013962154.1:0-637 GCF_001266775.1 Austrofundulus limnaeus
TGTGTGTGTGTGTGTGTGTGAACACAGAAGTAGAGGCGGACCCTGTGTCCCCCCTCGGACCCAGCAGGACCAGATAATCTCACTTCCTGTCACAGCTGATGCTCAGAGAAATGCAAACAGCTCAGGTCTCGCTGCAGAAATCTGTGCGTCCTCGCTGGAAGCTAACCATGAATCAAATGCTGATGGTTTGATTGACAGCTCATTACCGCCCACCCCCACCCCTTCAAACCCCCAAACCACCAACAACCTTGAAAACCAGTTAAATCAGGTTGAATTAGTTTTCTGAGCAGCTCTGAGGCCTGAAGGGAACTCCTGCATTATTTCAGGTTTTCCTTCATTAATCTTCTAAATGTTCCAGGATCCTGCAGTTTCAATGTTTCTGCTCTGTTTCAGTTGTTTTTCTCTTCTTTGTGTTTATTTTCTGTTTTCTTTGGGTTCACTTTGTGATTTTCTTCAGTCACCCTCGGTTCTGCCACGCCCACTTTCACCTGTTCACTGTTGCCATCATCATCCTCGTCCAGTTAGTCTCCCTGCCATCTTTCTTCATCGTGTCCTGTGTGCTTCTCCTCAGTCTCCCTGCAGGGTTTGTTTGTTTGTTTGTTTGTTTGTTTGTTTGTTTGTTTGTTTGTTTGTTTGT
>NW_013962155.1:0-637 GCF_001266775.1 Austrofundulus limnaeus
GTATTTCTGAACAACAGTGAATCACAACAACTTACCCAGGAGCACACAGTCTGTCACACTGACCCTAATAAAATTACACCACTGTAACGTCAAACATGAACTACACAGACGTCATGAGTTTTTCCGGTGATTTGCTCTGAAGAATCACTGCCTGAATTTGTAGCACTCTAAAGATCCACTTGTTGGGTAACATTGCCGCTGGGAGCTGCTTGATGATGAGGAGACAAAGAGAGACTTTTAATTACAAAGACAACAGATGCTCCAGGGTTGCTGCTCTGCCCTTTCTTTTACGTAGTTTAATTTGCTCTCTGTTAATTAAATGTGCTTCTGCGTTGCATTCCATAAAAAGGATTTGAACACGTTAAAATGAGACACAGTCTGAAAAGCAGTTCATCATTTGGGGTTTTTATTGGAGCTCTGTGAAGAATTTTCCTTGAGTGCTGTGTGCACAGAAAACCCAAAGCTTTTTTTAATTACCCAAAGTGGAAGGTGGAGAATGATAAGGTTTTTGCCATGTGTGTTTTAGTTTCTCTGCAGTGTTGGCAAAATGCCTTAAAACCAACTAGATAGATTTTAATAGAACTATCAGAAATAAATCTCAAGAACTTTTGGACTCAACCCACAGCCAAGCAAACTT
>NW_013962156.1:0-637 GCF_001266775.1 Austrofundulus limnaeus
ATACAATAGAATGTATCTGGTGTTTTTAAGACAATAGGACAGATGTTTCCCAACTACTTTTGATAATTAAAAAAAAGAAATAAGGTATTTTTATGATCTCACTGTTAAGTTAGTTTGGATGTTACCACATTCAACATTGAAGTTTTAAATGTTTTAAACTGCTATTAAGATAAATTAAATGTGTTTATGACAAGTTATATTCAGGATAAATTAAGTAGTTTCTGTTCCAGCAGAAAGATACCTTGTAGAGTCTGAATGTGATGTTGTTGAGAGCGTTTCTCTGTTTCCAGAAAACGGAGTCTCTGTGAGAGCGTCTCAATCAGCTTGAAGAAACACGCAGAATTTAACTGTTACTGAAACGTAATAAAACTGCACAGATACCGTGAACTGTCACTGCTGACACATACTTCACTCTGTATCTGGAGCTGTGACTGAACAGCAGCCAGATCAGACCACTGCACAGCAGAAGTGAGAGCTGGGGCAGGAAGATAAGGCCGGGCTGGAAGGGACTGAGGGTCCAGATCCAGAACGCTCTCCTTTACTGGAAACAAATCTGAAAATGACAAAAGCAACAGTTGTTGTGAAAATCTCTTCAAAATGCTGCTGGTGAGACGTGACTTTGTGAGGAGGAGGAGGA
>NW_013962157.1:0-385 GCF_001266775.1 Austrofundulus limnaeus
CAGAGGGTCTCAGGTAGGACAGAGGGTCTCAGGTAGGACAGAGTGTCTCAGTTAGGACAGAGAGTCTCAGGTAGGACAGAGTGTCTCAGGTTGGACAGGGTGTCTCAGGTAGGACAGAGGGTCTCAGGTAGGACAGAGTGTCCCAGGTATGACAGAGGGTCTCAGGTAGGACAGAGTATCACAGATAGGACAGAGGGTCTCAGGTAGGACAGAGGGTCTCAGGTAGGACAGAGTGTCTCAGTTAGGACAGAGAGTCTCAGGTAGGACAGAGTGTCTCAGGTTGGACAGGGTGTCTCAGGTAGGACAGAGGTTCTCAGGTAGGACAGAGTGTCCCAGGTATGACAGAGGGTCTCAGGTAGGACAGAGGGTCTCAGGTAGGACAGAG
>NW_013962157.1:1385-1637 GCF_001266775.1 Austrofundulus limnaeus
GTCTCAGGTAGGACAGAGGGTCTCAGGTAGGACAGAGTGTCCCAGGTATGACAGAGAGTCTCAGGTAGGACAATGTGTCTCAGGTAGGACAGAGGGTCTCAGGTAGGACAGAGGGTCTCAGGTAGGACAGAGTGTCCCAGGTATGACAGAGAGTCTCAGGTAGGACAATGTGTCTCAGGTAGGACAGAGGGTCTCAGGTAGGACAGAGGGTCTCAGGTAGGACAGAGGGTCTCAGGTAGGACAGAGTATCAC
>NW_013962158.1:0-339 GCF_001266775.1 Austrofundulus limnaeus
GTCTAAAGTCCCAAAACATTGCAGCATTTTCAAGAACTTGGACAGTTCCTTCATCCCTTCACACTTTTTAAGGTCCTGAAACATGCCAGCTCTTTCAGGACCTAGGACAGTTCCTTCAGCGTTTCACATTGTCTAAAGTCCTAAAACATTCCAGCACTTTCAGGACCTTGGAAAGCTACTTCAGCCATTCAAACTGTCCAAGAACATTAAATATGACAGCTCTTTCAGGTACCTTGGACAGTTCCGTCATCCCTTCAAAGAGTTCAAGGTCCCGAAACATTCCAGCTTTTTCAGGACCTGGGACAGTTCCTTCAGCATTTCACACTGTCTAAAGTCCTA
>NW_013962158.1:1339-1637 GCF_001266775.1 Austrofundulus limnaeus
TGAAACATGCCAGCTCTTTCAGGAACTTGGACAGTTCCTTAATCCCATCACCCTATTTAAGGTCCTCAAACATGCCAGATTTTTCAGGAACTGGGAGAGTTCCTTCAGCATTTCACACTGTCTAAAGTCCTAAAAAAATTCAGCACTTTCAGGACCTTGGACAGCTCCTTCAGCTGTTCACACTGTCCAAGATCCTGAAACATGCCAGCTCTTTCAGGACCTTGGACTGTTCCTTCATCCTTTCTCACTGTTCAAGGTCCTGAAACATGCCAGCACTTTCAGGACCTTGGACAGTTCC
>NW_013962159.1:0-247 GCF_001266775.1 Austrofundulus limnaeus
TTACAAATCGTTTCTGTAAAGTAAAAATAGGATTTGTAAATGTTTTACATGCTTTCCCCAAACATCAACACAGTATTTTGGGGAATTATTGCATTATATAATATAAACAGAGCTTTATCGTTAAATAAATCCTTTACTCTGTACAATACTGGAACGGATTTGACAATTTTTTTTTGTTCGAATAAACGATGTAAGATCAGAATTAAGTAATGTCACTAACACATTATTAGCTTGTACACACTCCTAC
>NW_013962159.1:1247-1637 GCF_001266775.1 Austrofundulus limnaeus
GTTCTTAACCAGGCTTCCGTTCTCACGAATGTGCTCCCTCAGGATTGTCCGATACTCAACAAGGTAACACATCTCCGTTCCACTAATCTTCATCACATGTTTTGGTTTCTCTGGATCAAAGTTGGAATCAAGAGACCCCTGTTGGTCAGACAGCCAAGGACAGTTTCCTCAACAAGCACTAGAAACAGAGTAAAGTATGATTTACAGCTTTGCGAATTACACGTTTTTCAATTTATGAAAAATAGTAGCAAAAATTACTAAACACTGTTCACGTATATACAATGTACACACACAAACACATATTAAATGAAAATAAGTAAGTAGGTGTAAGTAAATAAATTTGCTAGGTATACACAGACTTGTTTTGACTTTTCAAAATTTTAATTTTTT
>NW_013962160.1:0-332 GCF_001266775.1 Austrofundulus limnaeus
CTGGACTCAAATCTGACCACATGTGACGTGGACTCCTTCCTGAGACCTGGACTCAAATCTGACCAGATGTGACCTGGACTCAGACCTGGGACCTGGACTCAGACCTGACCAGATGAGACCTAGACTCAGACGTGACCAGATGAGACCTGTACTCAGGCCTTACCAGATGAGACCTGGACTCAGACCTGACCAGATGAGACCTAGACTCAGACCTGACCAGATGTGACCTGGACTCAGACCTGAGACCTGGACTTAGACCTGAGGCCTGGACTCAGACCTGACCAGACGAGACCTAGACTCAAACCTGACCAGATGTGACCTGGACTCAGACC
>NW_013962160.1:1332-1637 GCF_001266775.1 Austrofundulus limnaeus
CTGGACTCAGTCCTGAGACCTGGACTCAAACCTGACCAGTTGTGACCTGGACTCAGACCTGAGACCTGGACTCAGACCTGGGACCTGGAGTCAGACCTGACCAGATGAGACCTAGACTCAAACCTGACCAGATGTGACCTGGACTCAGACGTGAGACCTGGACTCATTCTTGACCAGATGAGACCTGGACTCAGACCTGAGACCTGCACTCAGACCTGACCAGGTGAGACCCAGACTAAGACCTGAGACCTGAACTTAGAACTAAGACCTGGACTCAGACCTGACCAGATGAGACCTGGACTCAA
>NW_013962161.1:0-637 GCF_001266775.1 Austrofundulus limnaeus
GTTCGTTCTGTCTTTTGATCGTTCGTTCTGTCTTTCGTTCGTTCATTCGTTCTGTCTTTCGTTTTCTTTTGTACATTCGTTCGTTCTGTCTTTTGTTCTGTCTTTTGTTCATTCATTCGTTCTGTCTTTTGTTCGTTCGTTCTGTCTTTCGTTTTCTTTCGTACATTCGTTCGTTTTGTCTTTTGTTCTGTCTTTTGTTCATTCATTCATTCTGTCTTTCGTTCGTTCTGTCTTTTGTTCGTTCGTTCTGTCTTTAATTCGTTCTGTTTTTCGTTCGTTCTGTCTTTCGTTCGTTCTGTCTTTCGTTTGTTAGTTCGTTCTGTCTTTTGTTTGTTCTGTCTTTCGTTCATGCGTTCTGTCTTTCATTTGTTCGTTCGTTCTGTCTTTCATTCGTTCTGTTTTTCGTTCGTTCTGTCTTTCGTTCGTTCTGTCTTTCGTTTGTTCGTTCTGTCTTTCATTTGTTCATTCGTTCTGTCTTTCGTTTGTTCGTTCTGTCTTTCGTTCATTGGTTCTGTCTTTTGTTTGTTCTGTCTTTCGTTTGTTGGTTCTGTCTTTCGTTCTGTCTTTTGTTTGTTCTGTCTTTCGTTCGTGCGTTCTGTCTTTCGTTTGTTCGTGCGTTCTGTCTTTCATTTGTTCA
>NW_013962162.1:0-637 GCF_001266775.1 Austrofundulus limnaeus
TATACATACAGTATATACTTCTGGTATTTAACATAAGGTTGTACTTATTATTTTTGACATCCTATTCTTTGTAACCATCTAACGGTATTTTAATACACAATGCACATGTAAACTGGTATTTTGAATCAGTAGGGTTTAACACAGAAGTTATTTTTTGTTTTTATTGCATAGATAAGACTAGACTAACAAACCTCAAACATTTAATAGATTTGTCTAAGAGAAAATTATTAAAACCTTTTTTAAAATATGATTTGTCCATTTTAATAAATATGTGACATTTCATGTACATCTCACTCACTAACTCACCACACTCCTTACACTTTACAACTTTCCCACACGATCACATACAATTGCATAAATGCACACACTCTTCTCTGAGTGCTCCTGGGCTCGTATTCACTGCAGTTTAATTTCAAAAGCTCCTCCCAGTACATAAGTCATGAATGTCACCATGCACATGGTGTATTTATTCCAGTGTGTATTCGAGGGGTAAAGTTGCGAGCCAGATGTGACAGGCAGAGATGGACTGTGGAGAAAGATGTCTTCATGTTTACAGTCTTACACACACACACACACACACACGCACAGAGCACTTCAGAACAGGGCTCTAATTTCACCACAGGAAATATATGAAAGG
>NW_013962163.1:0-637 GCF_001266775.1 Austrofundulus limnaeus
CATTTTCTTACACCCTTAGTCTTTACCTTAAATCTGTCTATTAAATTGAGATGGTTATTGGTGGACAGTTACAGACATGAATGAGGACAAGTGGACATCTGTTTTCATCATGTATTTGTAATAATGTGTGTGGAGATGTGTCCACTGTTATGATTCAGTCACTGACATCGAGGACACGCTGACAGTGTTCTTGTTTGTCTGTTTTGAACATGTAAGGTGCCCTAACTTAAATAGGTAACCTTAGTCCCGGAATAAAATGAATCATACACTAGTCCTGTTTATTGTCTGTTCAAATATCAACATGAAGATGTTCTCATTTATGAGAAAGCTCATTTACAGGGAGAAGAACAAAGCAGCCTTTATTACAGAGATTTAAACTGAAATGATCTCCTGCTGCAACAGGATGAACTTACAGCCGTTTTGGTCAAACCTCATAAATAACCCTGTCCAATTTAATGTATTAGCCTTCTGGGTATATTGTTGAGACTATTTGCTACTAACAAAAAAATTAGCTCAATATTTCTAATGTTTACTCAATTAGAGACATATTTGGTTTGCCTAAAGTCACTTACCTTATGCTGCCATCTTGAGTAGGTTTGACTCCAAATGTTTGAGTTGTAGATATACAGGTGGTGAA
>NW_013962164.1:0-491 GCF_001266775.1 Austrofundulus limnaeus
CCTCCACGCCACAACACCCGGGCCGCTAACAATAGCATGTTAGCTAATGTAGCTCGGTCGGCTAACCCTCCAGTCGCCTCCAACTCCTCAGCTGTTTAGTTTGCGCTTTTAAACGTTCGTTCTCTCACTGGCAAAGGTCAGCTCATTAAGGACCTTTTCTCTGACCGTAAGTTGGCTTTTCTCTGATTAACTGAAACCTGGCAACAACAGAACAACTTCTTTCATCTTAATGAAACAACCCCACCAGGGTTTGTTTACATCGCAAAATCCCGCAAATCCGGCCGCGGAGGAGGTCTCGCGATAATTCACCGCGAGAACTGGAAGGTCACTCGGGTCAACACACATCCCTCCACCTCTTTTGAGCAGACTGTGTGCTTACTGTCCGGCCCTACCCCCACCACTGTTGCCACTATTTATCGCCAAACCAAACAACTCTTTCATAAATGACTTTGCTTTGTTTGGTCAAACATTTTATTTTATTACAACACAAC
>NW_013962165.1:0-637 GCF_001266775.1 Austrofundulus limnaeus
CTACTACAGCTGCCATAAAGATAGTTAGAAAGCAGAAGTGTTGTTCTTGTTGCTACTCTTTTAGAGCACAAGACTGTCTGACCCAAGTGAAAACATATTAAAATTGTACAAATAAATCTCCCAGCTGTCAATTTTTGAGTCCTAAAACACACGTAACAATATTGGTAAGCCAACCAGGAGATAAAAAATACCTGAGCTATGGGAAAAGAAACCAGCTTTTGTGTTTTGACCCAAATACGGAAGATGTCAACATGACCAATGTGGAATCTGCAGTGTTGGTGCAGATCTGTGTGGGCTAACGTCAACAGTAAAATCTTTGGACAGCTGTTCATATTCTTCAAACTAATTCTACTCGAGGCATCTGTCCCTGACATGTCCACGCTGCCGTCCCTCCTTCACTGAGTGTAGGCTTCACTTCTCAGTGTCTGGGAGCAGTGGTGGGATGAGCCCCAGTCCCACATCCTTTTGCTGCAATAATCGTTTTTACCATTTGAGTTTAGTGGAGTGCATTGGAATTTGCAGTGTTATGATTGTTTTCCTATACTCTTCATCAGTATATTGTTAAAACACAAAGTTGTGGCCAGTTATATGCAAATTGTACCAATTTTATCTGTAAAAAAGAAAAAAATTGTAAAGG
>NW_013962166.1:0-637 GCF_001266775.1 Austrofundulus limnaeus
ACAACAACAACAACAACAACAACAACAACAAATAAAACAAGAGGAATGTCCTCAAGTTTAAAATTTTACCTTTACTTTTGTAAAGTTTCAAAATAAATTTTGTGGTAAGGTCTTGTTTTTGTGGAACTTGCTGTTTTTTCTTTCGTGCTGCAGATGTTCTTACATCAGGGGGCGCTGTAGTCTCAGTCAGAGAAGTTCACTCATCACTTAGACTTGGAGCAGGTTAGTTTATATCAGGTGAAGGTGATCTGATGTAGGTTTCTGTTTTATGGTTAAAATATTAAAATCATGGGAGCTGCTTTGACTTTATAAACATCAGGTTGTTGTCTGTAGACTGAAAACAAATGGATCAGAACATGTTGCTGCAGGAGTTGCTGCCAATCCCATCCACTGTTAGCCTCTGGAGGAGCAAAAATGGCATCCAAACAGGGCAACAGCTCAGCTGATAAAGCAACCATTTGGGGAAAAAAGGCAAGCCTAATAGGATCTGCGTCAAATGTTGTTATCTTAGAAAAAACATTAATATAATTTATATGTCAATATTTCATTCAACAATAAAACAACTAGATGATATGAGGAAAAAATATTTATAAGTATTCAAAAAGAAAAAAATTGTATAGGTCTTCTGGACGGGTTC
>NW_013962167.1:0-637 GCF_001266775.1 Austrofundulus limnaeus
GTATAATGTTAAGAAGAAAATAGAAAAACTACAGCTGTTTTCGTTAATTATATTTGAAGCAGTTGAATGTTGCTTTATTTTGAAATCCCCCACCAAACATCCGGTTCCGGCCTCGTCCTCTCTAACCTGCGTCATCTTGACTAACAGGTTGTTGCGCATCCGGAGGTTCACCACCACCACTATCACCGCCGCGGTCTAACTGCAGTTGACCTTCCGTCCTCCTCCTCAGTACTCCGGCAGAAAAATGGGTCTGAGCCGCCTGGAAAAGGCTCAGACATGGCTCTTCCGAGCGGCCATGTCCTTCTTTTTCATGCTTTTTCAGTTCTTCTCCCCTCGGAGACCTGCTAAGAGGAACCTGCCGCCCGTCAGCAACCCTCTGCTGCTGCTGTCAGCCACGCAGCTCGCTAAGAAGATCCGGCGAAAAGAGGTGCGTGCCTTTAAGTTTGTTGTACCGTCTAGAAGACGTCTTTTATGCTACGTGGTCATTTACACATTCCGTCTTACTTTACCTCAAAAATTTGCACTGTCATGCAGTTTCTTAAAAAAAAAGTGGGGGGCAGCGCAAACTCTGGTCCTGTTCTCTCTCTCTCTCTCTCTCTCTCTCTCTCTCTCTCTCTCTCTCTCTCTCTCTCTCTCT
>NW_013962168.1:0-637 GCF_001266775.1 Austrofundulus limnaeus
CACCTGACAGACACCTGACAGACACCTGACAGACCACCTGACACCTGACAGACCACCTGACAGACCACCTGTCAGACCACCTGACAGACCACCTGACAGACACCTGACAGACCACCTGACATCTTCTGCACCACATTTTACCTGATCCTGAAATGTCTGATTCTTTTGATTTGTCTTTTGATTCACACATATTGTGTTTGTACTGAGCCCCTAAAGTACTGAGCCCCTAAAGTACTGAGCCCCTAAAGTACTGAGCCCCTAAAGTACTGAGTCCCTAAAGTACTGAGCTCCTAAAGTACTGAGCCCCTAAAGTACTGAGCCCCTAAAGTACTGAGTCACTAAAATACTGAGCCCCTAAAGTACTGAGCCCCTAAAGTCTGAGTCCCTAAAGTACTGAGCCCCTAAAGTACTGAGCCCCTAAAGTACTGAGCCCCTAAAGTCTAAGTCCCTAAAGTACTGAGCCCCTAAAGTACTGAGTCCCTAAAATACTGAGCCCCTAAAGTACTGAGCCCCTAAAGTACTGAGCCCCTAAAGTACTGAGCTCCTAAAGTACTGAGTCCCTAAAGTACTGAGCCCCTAAAGTACTGAGTCCCTAAAGTACTGAGCCCCTAAAGTACTGAGCCCCTAAAGTACTGAG
>NW_013962169.1:0-636 GCF_001266775.1 Austrofundulus limnaeus
ATAAACATTTAATTTAAGGTCTAAAAAGCCTCAGTGAGCAGCTTCATATCAGCGGTGAAGTCTCACGATCAGGTTTTTACAAACGTTGCGGATCTTGGTCAGCTTCAGGCCGTACATGACCGGATTAAAAAGAGGCTGAACTGTCAGGAAATACAAGGAGAGGAAAACCCGCAGCAGGCTGGGCAGGTAGCTCATGTTGAATCTGCTCTGAGACGTCTCAAAGCTGCCGCCGAAGGAGAAGTTCAAGATGGAGGCCAGGTGAGGTGTACAGGTGTTGACAGCTTTCTGTCTCGTCTGTTTGGAGCCAGAAAAACACACCATCAGGATCTTAATGTAGGTGAACACGATTAAAAGCAGAGCGACCACGATGGTGCTGAAAGTAGCCATGAGCCCATAAATGTTGATGAAGGTGGTGTCGGAACAGGCCAGTTTGACCACAGAGTACATGTCGCAGTAAACTTTGTTAATCTGGTTCCCACACAGCTTGAGAGGTGAAATCAGAGCCAAGGAGACAAACATGGCACAACAAGGATACAGCCAGGTTCCAGCAGTGAGCAGCGCCGTCCTCTCAGGGCTCATCCTGCTGCTGTACTGCAGAGGGAAACAGATAGACAGGTACCTGTCGTACGACATGAC
>NW_013962170.1:0-636 GCF_001266775.1 Austrofundulus limnaeus
GGACACATGTCCTCTGTCTAAAGGTTAAAAGTGTCTGGATGAAGATAATGTTTTAAAAGTGAAGGTTTAACTATAAAAACATTAGCAGCTTGTGAAACCTGACCAGTCAATAAAAACAGATTTATCAGAAATAATCCTAGCAGCAGGTTCAGATCTGCACCAGAGGAATAAATTACCTGGAGGTTTTACGAACAGTTCTGGCAGAACTGAACCCTCCCACATCCTTGTTATTTTTGGTCTGTAAGACTATGTTCCTCTGTTGACTTCTTCCAGCTCATAAAAAGAATCAATCATGACTGAAAGCTGCAGAATGTGGGCAGATGGAGCTGCAGGAACTCCACAGGACAAGTCTATAATGCTGGTGTAATGGCTCAAATGTTAAAATACATACAAAACAAATATATCACAGCAGAGAGATACATACATCATTCTTCTTTTACAAATGATTAAGCAGTTATTTACTTGTTAACACAAGACATGTTTATTCCTGGAGTTAAGGAAGCCTTTTATGCCTGAATGGTTTAAAGATCAAAGTCTAACAAATTAAAAAAAAACATTCATGTAAAAATATTCACTAAAGCGGAGTGAAAAAGAAAACAAAGTCCAAGGAAAAACCCTGAAGATATTGAGAAATTC
>NW_013962171.1:0-636 GCF_001266775.1 Austrofundulus limnaeus
ACATCAGAGAGTGTGCCGAATCATCTGTAAAAGTGCTGAGTAATCTGTGAGTGTGCTGAGTGAGTCATCTGTATGAGTGCTGAGTCATCAGTGAGAGTGCTGAGTCGTCAGTGAGAGTGCTGAGTCGTCAGTGAGAGTGCTGAGTCGTCTGTACGAGTGCTGAGTCGTCTGTACGAGTGCTGAGTCATCTGTACGAGTGCTGAGTCGTCTGTACGAGTGCTGAGTCATCTGTACGAGTGCTGAGTCATCAGTGAGAGTGCTGAGTCATCTGTATGAGTGTTGAATTATCTGTAAAAGTGCTGAGTCATCTGTACGAGTGCTGACTCATCTGTACGAGTGCTGACTCATCTGTACGAGTGCTGACTCGTCTGTACGAGTGCTGACTCGTCTGTACGAGTGCTGACTCGTCTGTACGAGTGCTGAGTCATCAGTGAGAGTGCTGAGTCATCAGTGAGAGTGCTGAGTCAGTGAGAGTGCTGAGTCATCTGTATGAGTGTTGAATTATCTGTAAAAGTGCTGAGTCATCTGTATGAGTGTTGAATTATCTGTAAAAGTGCTGAGTCATCTGTATGAGTGCTGAGTCATCTGTAAGAGTGCTGAGTCGTCTGTAAGAGTGCTGAGTCGTCTGTACGACTG
>NW_013962172.1:0-397 GCF_001266775.1 Austrofundulus limnaeus
ATTTTGTTTTGTCTCACTATGAGAGCTATTGTCATTAGGTTCGTCACACTGTGTAGTCTTAGTGTCTGTGTAAAAGTTGTCAGACGTCAAGGTTTTGTTTACACTTTCCCTGCTCGAGGTCAGAACATCTTTCATAACTCTACCCATACGCTTCCAGTATCTGTAGATCCTCTCTTTTTCATTTTGCAAGATTGTTCCATCTTTTGTAATTGACTGCTTCCACGTTTGCTCTAATTTACAAACTATATCATTCACGTCAGATTCTGTAGGTGCGTCTTGATCTAACTGTGAAATGTAACCCTCACACAATAATAATCTATACATCTCGACAAAAACGTCCTCCTCTACATTTACATTTCTAGACTCCACCTCTTCAAGATAAATCTGAAAAGTACGA
>NW_013962172.1:1397-1636 GCF_001266775.1 Austrofundulus limnaeus
CATCTACACTAACAAAGGTTATAAGAAACTTAAGGTTAATAAAGAAAGAATTAATCCATCTAGCAAGGAGGGGCGTAAAGTAAAGAAAATTGACCAAGTTATGTGGTAGAACACAACTTGCGCTAAAACCAACTTTTTACATCCACATAGAGAGCACACCCGCAGATCACAGTGAGGTTAAGCGTGGCTCACCGAAGCAGTCTGCAGACCTCTGGGGTGGCTTCGAGATGGTTCAAACC
>NW_013962173.1:0-636 GCF_001266775.1 Austrofundulus limnaeus
ATGCAGATCAATGCTTGATTTATTACACTGTAATTATTTAACACTAACAAAGGCAGAAATGTTGACATCCTTGTGACCACAGTTTCCCCTGAGAGCTTAGCTCAGTTAACAGGAGAAAAGCTACCTCTGTATATCTGCTATTGATTGGTGGAAAGGTGTGTGTGTATGTGTTTTGGGTGTCGGTGTGTGTTGAACCTAAGTTATGCGCTGATAAGCACTAAGCGGATTGCAGGGTGGAGTTTGTGAGGCGTGACGAGACAACAGACTGAGAGGAGGGAAGAAAAAAAACTGCATGAAGTGGCACTTTGTGCGAGCGCTCGCAGTTAGGAGCAGATGTTCAAGAGGTATTTAGAGCTTTCACTCACATAAAAGTGGCAATATCAGGGTGTAAAGATACGAAGGTACTTAACTTTGTGTTCAGTATGCTCAGAAAGGATACCAAGGGTGGATAGGTCCAATTTATTGGAACTTTTTGTTTTTTTTCCAGCTGGGGGCTAGAGTTCCTGCAGGGTAATTCCCATCTGTACACTGAAGCTGAGCAAAAGTTCTGTTGGGTTAAGAACCCAAACAATAAAACAAGTCATAAACAAAACACTTGGCTTTGATTTCTATTTTCTAAGGGGGAAAGTAATGTAG
>NW_013962174.1:0-636 GCF_001266775.1 Austrofundulus limnaeus
TTGTAGGTTCAATAAAGGTTAGGGAACTTACACACAGCATTCATTTACCGTTTCACCTTTATTTTTGCTTATTTTGTCAGGGATGTTTTTTTATACCACCAAATGCCTTTATCCACAATGTTTCCTGCATTTGAACTTTCTAACTTTTAACAGCCATCATTGAAAAGGGACTACATTTTTCTTGTACAAAGTCTTCATTCAATAGATGTTGGAGTTGATATAAATACTATACCATTTTTTGAGGCCTGTGAAAGTTTTTGTCACAGCTACAGTATTTAAAAGCCCTTATTTTAAGCGATGCCTGAAGGCATTTTATTTTGTGTCACTCAACTTGTCGGTGTTGCCAGACGTACAATAATTATCGTATTTGTACGATAATTTTGCATTACAAATCAATAATTCAAAAGAAAAAAAACATACGATAATTTGACCGTTTAAATGTGTGGCGTAATTGACCCGACACATGGCTCGCTGACATGAGAGGTGGCAGGTTGCGGAACACAGCAGTGCCGAATTAGCAACTTTCTCCCTGTATTTACAGAGTTTTCAGACCCCTCCAGAAACTGTTGTTTCAGAAAAGCAACTAGTGACAGTCTAGCAATTCTTCTGCTGGTGTTATTCAGACTTATAGAGACT
>NW_013962175.1:0-636 GCF_001266775.1 Austrofundulus limnaeus
GGTGTTTCCAGAGTCACTGTAATCCCATTATGTGTAATCTGTTACTTCCGAACGCTCTCGCTCGCAGACCCATGCGAGCGCTTCCTCCAGCCTCTCAGGTGCCAGCACTGAAAGTTAATTACATTCCCTCCATTAGCTGGAGCCGAAGCAGGGCATCCGGGGTCTCTGAGGTCGTTATGGAGGCTCTCATAGAGCACTTAATGATGGTCCGGCCTGCAGTTAGGCCCTGCAGGTTCGGGGTCGGGTCAGAGGAAAGACAAACAGGTTAAGAGGGGAGCATGAGCGATGGAGGAAGTGATGGACATATGTATTAGAGAAGAATAAAAAAGCACATTTATGCAGAGGTATAACATTTTTTAACAATGTATAAAGGGTGTCACTATGGTTTCTGCCTAAAAAATTAACATTGTCTTTGTAATAATCTAAGCTATATGTAAAAATGTCTACATTTTTTAATGAATGAATGGCAAAGGATCTGTGAAAACAAACTAGATACCACATAGCGGTAACATAATGACCCCCGCACACACAAAAGCTCCAGAACTCTGAAGTCTTTATTCCTAATAAATGTCATGGTCGGGAATTGGTTGACCTGATGGATAGCCCCTTATCAGAGCTAAACAACCAAAGAAAATC
>NW_013962176.1:0-636 GCF_001266775.1 Austrofundulus limnaeus
TCTTGGAGGTCTTGTTGGCGCGGGGTGGGGGCTTCAATAATGGTAGGGGAAACAACAGAATGCAGGAAGTGGCTTCCATTCATTCAAAAGAATGCTTTATCCAAAACTAACAAGTTCTAAAGTAAATCTGAAACAAAAACTCATGTGTAAATTGTAAATCTTCAGTATGTTTCAGTGTATTTTAATCTAATGTTTTTGGAGGGATTGTAATTACATTATGTAAGAATATACATGTTCACATTTCACCACTCACATTAGTTTGCTCCACACACAGTTTTTGTACTCGATTACTACTTTTACTATTAGCTATTTTGTTTTATTACTCATAGGAAATACAACAGTGTTCACATTCTGCTATTTAAACCTGAATATAAATGTAAAAATATGTGAAACTGTAACTGTGCTTGTTTCTTCATATCATCTTCATAACATTTAGGGTTTTCTTTTTGTCTCCGATCAGGAAATGTTCTCCAGATTAGCCTCAGAAATCTGGTCACCCAGAGTTCAGATCTTACACCGTTTATTTGAACAAACTCTTTCTAACCTTCCATATAACTAGATACTCACTGTAGTGCTGGTCCTCTAAAACAAAAAAACTAAACAAAAACATTAATTACTCAATACTTGCTGCGATAA
>NW_013962177.1:0-636 GCF_001266775.1 Austrofundulus limnaeus
AAGCTCAACACCATACTTTTTTCATAGATTATAGTTTTAACTGACTTTTTATTCTGGTTACATACTGTGCGTACAGTACACACTTTTTTTCTGTTTTCAAGATGCACATTTGAATTTTCAATAATGGCCTTAATTGATGTGAAACTGTGTGTTCTTGTGATCAATGACACTTCTGAAATAGGTAGTGTCTGCTCTAAATACAGTTTAACGTTATTCCAAACATGCACACGTTGGCAGAGTGTATTATTTAATGTCACCAAATATGAGTATAATTTCTGTCTGCCTTTGCTGCCTAATAAGGCAATGGCATGCAGTGTGCCACCAACAGTATAGTTTAGTTTCAAAAAGGATAAATAAAGATTAGGTGTAGCTCCACTCAAAGTTGGCCAGTGGTTGATTGGTAAATGGAGACGTTGTATTCATTTGTTTTCAAATTTAAAAACAAATTGCTCGTATTTTCCTTACTAAAAATGAAACATTTGATGAAATCACGTGAAACAAACAAACCATTTTCTATACCTGCATCTTCCTTTTGGGGTCACAGAGGTCACTGGCGCCCATGTCCAGCAGTCACAGTGCAAAGAGCGGGGTGCACCCTGGACAGGTCGCAAGTCCATCACAGGGCCGAAAAAAATA
>NW_013962178.1:0-636 GCF_001266775.1 Austrofundulus limnaeus
GCTTCCTCCTCAAAACCACGAGTCAAGGGTGCTCTCTCCTCATCATCATCAGCAGCAGCACCACTGTCAAGTCTCCCTGATTCATCAGAACATGGCAGAAACACACAGGAGTCAAAACAGCGCCCCTGACCTACACTCATGAATTAAAGCCACGTTGCATTGCAGAAATCTGATTTATATCACAAAGTGTTGTTATGTCATATTACAAATGTAATCATGTTGTGTGAGATCAAAAACAAGATGCCCCACTGTGAGGTTTGAGTCACCTCTTCTTCACCTGTGCTTTGAACTTGTCTGACTTTATGAGGTGAAAACTGATAAGAACTCAATACTGATCAGTCTTTTTCAAGTGAATGCAAATATTGTTTCTGTGTGGGTTGTATTATTTGCCTATCAGAAACTGTGTGCACTATTGTTTTAGGATGATTGCTGGTGGCACTTTACGATGCTGAACGCTCCAAAGTTATCTCGTTGTTTTTATCAGTGACAATAAAACTACTGAACTAAAGAGAACAAGTCAAACTGAGGAGTGTGTCTGAGGCGTCACAGATGGACACATTTGGTGTTTTGAAAAGAAAAAGAAAAACGTGAGCTTTTGTCTCTTTTTTAAATTTTTATTACGGCTGTGAGTTTTTG
>NW_013962179.1:0-636 GCF_001266775.1 Austrofundulus limnaeus
AACCTTTAAATGTAACAGGAAACCCACTGATACTCAACTTGTTGATGACACAACCTTTTTTTAAAAGATACAACAGATTTTAAAGATACTGAGAGATACACAAGTTTTCTAAAGCCTCTGGTCTGAACCTGAATATGAACAGATGTGAAATTATGATCATCCTCTTGATGCTCTTTGTAATATTCCAATTAAAAAAGAAATGAAGTATTTAGGAATCACTGTCTGAAAAGATAAAAGAGTTAGAGAAACATTTAACAGAAACTAAAACTCAGAAAAACAAAGTTTTTCTCAACATTTGGCTCCAGAGAGATTTTTCTGTTTTTGGACGTGTTCTTCTCACTAAAATGGAAAGTTAATCTCAGCTTATTTACCCAGCTTATTCTGTGTATATATCTGACAAAATGATTAAAAAGATAAATCAAGACTTTAATGTTATATGTAGAAACAGATGGCATGCTTTCCTAAAGCACAACTAAAGAATCATTATCCAGATTAACTATAAAGGACCAAATTATGTGGAAGAATACAGCCTGCGTTAATTCTCAACTGATTTAATTCCTAATAGAGAGAGCACACACACCAAGCTGCCATGGAATTCAGCGTTGCTTACCCAGAGCAGTCTTCAGACCTCTGGGG
>NW_013962180.1:0-636 GCF_001266775.1 Austrofundulus limnaeus
CTCTATTGTTACTTTTCATTTTTTTCCACTGCATCACTGTCTATGGCATTCATTCCATCTGTATTGCTCCTCATCATCGGTTCCTCCTGACCAATCAGACTGGTGCACTTGTTTCTGATCCCTCCCAGTACTTACACACCTCATTCTCATTCATTCATCTGTCTCATAGTTTGTTTGTGCTGCCTATTCCCTCTTTTTTTAACCTGCTGCCCTGTCAGTTTCTTAAGTTTATTATTAAATTTCTTAGATTTCTATTTCCTCAGTCTTGACAAAAGCAACTATAAGAACTGGTTGAACTTCACAAAGATGCAGTATTTTGCAATGTGTTACTCGGGTCTTTAATGAAAAATTTTTTTAAGTTCTCCATTGCTGTGAGTTTTTCAAAGTTCCTGGCGGACCTGTCGGTTCTGAGCCGGCCAACACGCTGCTGAATGACCGAGCCCACAGAAAGGCCTCCTCCCATTCGACTGACAAAGAGGGGCTATGGTGCTTGCCATTCATCAGGCGGACACCCAGCTGAAGTCTCTGTCTATCTGCCCCATTCAGAAAAGTCCGGGCAACGATAAAGCTGACGCGTGCGCATTTGGTCCACAGGCTCACAGTTAAAACACATAATTTGAAGAACCTTAAAAGATT
>NW_013962181.1:0-636 GCF_001266775.1 Austrofundulus limnaeus
CAGGTTTATTTTAGTGTAAGGTGTTGGAAAGAAAGCTCTGATCAAGTGCTGATCTGAAAAGTTAAGCGTTTGAAACAAATGATTGATCTTGAACCTGTTTCTGCTTTTAGGTTGGAAATAACATCAACAGCCGTCTCAATCTGACAGCAGAGGAGAGTGAGTGGGAGGATTATTTGTCTTACAAAATAGGCTGAGAGGTGGTAAACATTTACGTAAATAGGAATTACAGAATTTTATTACCTGCTATTTACTACAGTATTTGTGGAACAGATAACTTTTGGCTCTTTTGGCTCTGTCACTGTCAACTTTAATTAAAAACTGCTTCTCAGATGCTGTTTAAACTTGCACCTGATCATGCAACTTGCAAAACTTCTTTCAGTCTCTGCTGCGGAGATGAAGCACCTGCTGTTTGGTCGTCCTCAAATGCTGCAGCCTGATCAGACGTACTGTGTCCTTCACCACGAGGGGTTTGTCAGCGCCTATGGCCACAACATCTTCATGCCTCTGTGGAGCTCCTTCACCATTGCAAAGCCTGTAAGTGTATTTGTAGAAGCAAAAATTACCACAAAGCAGAGCATTTGGTTCTAAACCTTTGGACTCACCCAAGAATTTATTTATTTTTTATTTTTTATTTTT
>NW_013962181.1:1636-3147 GCF_001266775.1 Austrofundulus limnaeus
ATGTCTGTGAAGCAGTAGTTTTATCTAGTGTAGTGTGAAAGAATGAAAGCAAATGAGCTGACTTTGCCAACTTGGCAGATGCTCTTTTTAACATTTTTTAAGACGTGCAACAGGAAGTAAGCAGACGAACCTGGAGATGTTTGGCAAAATAAACAAAAACCCTAAAAACCATTGAAGGATGAGTCCATGACATTATGCATCATGCCCAAACAGGGAAGGTTTTGCCTGATTATACTGTATAAACAGTTCCTGCTCTCTCACTCTAACATATTTTTCCGTGCTCAGTAAGGCTTTCCCGCAGCGAAACCTGTCTACGTTTAAAAAAACACGTCAGTTTTCCCTGAGGGTGTTTGATTTGTTGCCTTCTTTGCACGTGACATCACGTCTCAGCTTCTACAAGCTGGAGTGGAATGCATTTCAGGTCATATGTTACAAGAGTAGCAGGATACACAAAAACTGACATGAGCCCTGAAGGAAAATTAAAAAAGGTACACAAGGCAACTTGTGTTTATTTTCTTAAACACAACATCCCTGGTTTCAGTCTAACTTTTCATGTATGTAACAAATAATCCTTCTAACCTCTGGGATTTATTATAAAAGGCGTGAACTTTAAAAAATAAAAATAATACTTTTTTGTTCACAGCTCTCATCAAAACAAGGAAGCTGGAACAAGCAGGGTTAATATTTCCTTTTAATATTTCTTATTATATTTACACAATATCAGAGCAAAACCTGCAATGCGTGCTAATTATTATCATTTCATTACTTACAACCATTCATTAATGTATTTTTTATTCAGGTTTAAAAAATAATAATAGTAATAGTAACTATTGCCATGGATGGGGCACACAGCAAAAAATACACGTGTTTAGAACAACTGTTTATTTAATGCCTGTAAAACCTTCCAAGACAGAAACAACTTCTTCAAATACAAAAACAGATTTAAATTATTGTTTTCCCTCCTTTTTTGTTGTTGTTTTGAGCGTCTTGTCAGATGACAGAGACTGCAACAAACACATGACATCTAAAGATGAATCACTGGGACTTTTCCTTATAGATACCAGTAGGCCCTACTTAATAACTGCCTACACAGGTAACTCCAGCGGTTTACTTTAACTCTGTAAAATGACACAGCCTTCTTTGTCAATGTCTGACATTAAACCTGACAAAACCATTCCTACTTTACGTCAGTCAGGATTCCCACTGTTATTTTTTTTTTTGTTAAATTATCAAACAATGGCAAAAATTAAGTTTTATTACTTTCTTTCTTTTCTTTTCTCTCTCTTTTTTCTTAGTACTTTTTTCAAAGTCAGGATTTTTGAGACAAGACCTCCTGGCACAGGGTCCACTAGGTGGTCCTAATGCTTATGCCTGCCCTCTGCTGGACAGGGATCTCTGAGGCTGTTCCTGGGAAAGACACACAATTTTTTAATTTTATATTATATAAAATTAGAATATATTTATATACTGTATAATGTGGTGTTTGTTTGTTTGTTTGTTTGTTTGTTTGT
>NW_013962182.1:0-392 GCF_001266775.1 Austrofundulus limnaeus
ACCGTGGGTGGTTTCAGGAAAAGTCTCGTTACAGAGACTATCCACCTCCTAGAGGTGATGACTCGTCTCCGTCCCCTCCCCCGTCCAAGCGAGAGAAACATGGGAAAGGTAAGAATCAGTTAAAGCCAAAGAAGAAAGAAAACAGTTCCTCTGATCTAACCTCAGAGGAAATGGAGAAGTTGCGTCATTTGTTAGAGAAAATGGCGAAGAAAAACAGTGATGATGATAAACCAGATGTAAGTGTGATCGACTTGGTGCAAACAGACTTGAAAAAGACTGATTCACCAAGTGAAACACTTTCTGATGACTCCTCCTCCTTGTTAAAAAGGGGGGTGGGCTCAGATCTACATAACACAGTTTTAATGGTTCACACGGACCATGAAAACGTGGAA
>NW_013962183.1:0-636 GCF_001266775.1 Austrofundulus limnaeus
AAGCGGAGCATCATCTAGTGGGCTAATATAAAAATCCAGGCTTTCTCAGGAATGGTGGTGTCTATTAAAAGCATTAAAAAAGACAATAAAAATCCAAACATTAAAAAAGGTGAGGCTTATTTTTCACCTTCAGATCTTCCAAGGGTTAATATATAAAGTTGACCCTCTGTGCTCTGTTATTACGACTGATCAACAGAACAACACTGCAAAGCTGAATGGACTTTCCCAATTTAAAAAAACTGATTTTGCTCAAGGAATTTAATTCTCTCCAGAAAAAGAGTAATGGTTTGTTTTACTCTTGGGGCCATTAGATTCCAACAGCTGGTAAGACTGGTAAAATAGAGCATCAATGCAGCATCAAAATAAATAGGTTCAGGGGAAAATAACTCTCCATCTCTTTCCTCCTCTCTCTCCAGACACTCAGCAAAAGTGGTAAAGGCAGCTTCTCAAGTCCTTAGCAGTATGTGGCAGTACAGAGACCTGCGCTCCCTCTACAAAAAGGTACGTGTTCTGCAAACTGTATGCTGCAGGTTCTTTTAGGTTTGAATTCATCCTGAGCTTTTAGTGTTCATTTCACTGATCGTTTTTTTTACTCCCTACTTCCTATTTGATGCACATGGAATATATATATATATA
>NW_013962184.1:0-636 GCF_001266775.1 Austrofundulus limnaeus
GTGTTAATGAATTTTTTTAGATTTCACACATGCCAGCAGAGATGGTCAGCTGTGATACATGGTGTTGATTGATTTCACTTAGCGGCGGCATCCATCCATCTTTGGTTCCCACCACTCCCTCTTTTCTGAGACCCTGGAGACTGCTTCAAAATAAAATAAAAAAAAGGTCAAAGGTGATCGGCTGATCCACTAGTGACTAATGAACCACCGTGACACATGCAGCGGAGCGTCAAGACCTGAGATTACCGTTTAAATAGCATCGGTCTTTACGCAAATATGATTATTCTCTAAATCAGCAAGTCTTCAGAGGTGAATTGGTTCATTTAATGCACAGATACACCAATTTCTTATGGAATTACAGAGGCCAGAGTTTTGATTACTTGATGCCGGGTCTAAACTATTGGTCATTATATCTCATTACATGGTTATTACAACAGAAATATTATGAACTACAGGACCAGACGTGTCCCAGAATTCACAGGGAGTGCTACAGCTAGCTGCTGCTGCCTTTAGACTTGCAAAGAACCATCCATCCATTATAGCTTTTTCACAAATCCTTTCAGATTGGAGTTGTTTTAAGACAGCAGTAATCCATTTTGATCTTGGTCTCACTCAAACTAGCCTTTAGCTCATGGG
>NW_013962185.1:0-406 GCF_001266775.1 Austrofundulus limnaeus
GAGGAAAAAACTTGAAAATAAAAGTTCAGAGTTGTGTTGTATAACTGAGAAGTTTGATAAATTTCGAGAGTATCACGCCGGTACATATTCACAAAGAACAAATTCAAGTACTTAAGAAGCGAAACTCTGATTTGCAGAGAGCTGCACACCTGCAGTCTGCTGGTAGTTACATCACTCAAGGTCATGCAGGTCATGATTTGGATGAAACACTGCATGGAGGCGGAGCCACAAGCACGCCTTCACCAAGACGTGAATCACACATCACCTTCGAAATTGAAGAAGAGCAGATCGGACAGTGTACTGGTTCAGACACTGGAGGCCGCAGTGGATCAGCTCCATCCGAGCCTGATGACCCTTCACCTCCTCACTTTGGTGGAGGGGGGGGGTGGCGGTGATTCTCCACGTT
>NW_013962185.1:1406-1636 GCF_001266775.1 Austrofundulus limnaeus
CTCTTTCGCTGGCAAACAGTACACCTGGACAAGATGTCCTTTTGGTTACTCAAACTCACCTGCTGAGTTTAACATATTTTTGAACAAAGCATGTCCAGATGCTCACGAAAGTGGGACTTTGATCTATGTCGACGACATTTTGTTGAGACAGCCAGACTTAGACTCACACCTGGCTGAGCTAGAACAGGTTCTGGATCAACTGACAACTGCAGGTGCTAAAATCTCTTTGT
>NW_013962186.1:0-348 GCF_001266775.1 Austrofundulus limnaeus
TATATGAAGATCTCAAATTACAAATCAATTTAAATTATGCATTAATTGAAGTTTAGATTGGCTTGGTCTATAATAAGTTTTATTCAAACATAGATTATTTTTTATATCAAATTTCATTTTGTAGAGATTTATTCAGCACATCAGCTATGCTATTTTCTCCAAAGTGCCAGATATATTTCAGAGACATTTTAACATACTTTTATCAAGAACTGCATCTCTAACCGCATTAAAAGGTCCTCACTTTACATCAGACCTCACTTTCATAGATAGTAACTATGGCGCAAACTGTCCTCACTGTCTAGTAAAAACTAGTTCACACACACACAGCGAGGAGGGAGGGACAGAGAG
>NW_013962186.1:1348-1635 GCF_001266775.1 Austrofundulus limnaeus
CAATGCTTCTTGGCTTATACCAGGCACCTGACTGGCAGCACTTGGGGGACCAGAAGCTCAAAACAAGTGTCAATAGCAACAGTAAAATAAGCTGTTTGGCAGAGAAGATTTGGAAACATTTTTAAGTGTGAAACCCACAAACTCAGCTCTACTGCTCATCCTACAGATTTATGTTCCTTACAAATGTGGCACAATTTAAAAGGGAAATTAACAGGCATTCCAATAAGATTTATTGTCAAAACAACAAAGAATGAATCTACCAAACAAAAATTACCTTACTTTAGTTT
>NW_013962187.1:0-635 GCF_001266775.1 Austrofundulus limnaeus
AAATTTAAAAGAATAATTAAACAAATGTTACTACACCCAAAAGTTAGTTTTTTCAGTGCAGTCTGGCAAATCTTCTCTGCATCAAGACAAATTTAAGACAGTTGACTCATCTTACCTGAGAGAGATAAGACCCACCCACCAGACTACTGCATGGTTCCTAAACCTTTTGAGTGTTCCACACATACATACTGTATTAGCTCTAAAATATTGAGCCCTCTTCAAAGTGGCATAAATCTCAACAGAGCTCAAAACTTTATATTTTGGTCAACTCCATAAAGACATTTGACTGTTGTGATGTTATTAGTTATGAGCTAATACAACTGTTAGAGATTACAGTGTTATGTGAAATGACAAAACAAAACAAATGAATACTTGAAAAGAGTCATCAGATTTTCATCAGCAAGCAAATAAAGAAAATAATTGGTCTGTTTTTAGACTAGATGTGGACATACTGTACCAGTGCTTCAAGGTGTGCATGTCAAGAGCACAAACCTGTTCTAATGAAGTCAGGCTTGAAAAATGCACACATCTACTCAATTTGAGTTTTAGGCTGAAAACGATTAGCTGTCCCAACTCTGGAGCACACATTCCTGAGAATAACTGATTGCTTTCTGTGAACTGATGGTTGGGAGGTC
>NW_013962188.1:0-635 GCF_001266775.1 Austrofundulus limnaeus
AACATTTATTCACACAAACTTCAACATTTTTAAGGATTTTAACTCTTTCTGAACAGATTTAAGATCTGTTTTTCCTTTTTCTTTTATTTCCAGGTGAGAGGAGGCGAGCCAACATTTGCGTGTCCTTGACAGACCTTTTGAAAAATTAAAGTCCCTCCCCTCCTCGCCTTCCTCTTCCTCCTGTCATCTCTCATGAGCTCAGAATGAGGTCAGAGGTCAAGTTCTTGGTGTTTCCAGTTTGTTTTTTCTCTGATTTTTTGGTAATAATACACAGAAAAAAAGAAGTAAATGTGATAAAAGTTGTTTTTATTCTCAGATAAAAGCTGAGTCCTGATTGTGGACTCTGACGATCTTTTGTTTGTGTCTTGGGCAGCTTGTCTCTGAGTCGAGGACCGTGTTCTGATCCGGTGGAAGCTGTTCTCCTGCTCTGACTGACAGCTGTGCTCCCCTGGGCCTGGGCCCGTCTCAATCCCTGAGGCCGGCGCTCATCCAGGACTGATCCAGACTGGAGAGCCGCGCTGCCATCAGGACGGATTTTAGAGCCGTCCCACTTTCCAGAGACGTCCAAAGTGCCTTCAGTGTGTGGAGCAGAAAATCCCCTCTTTAAACGGTTCCATGTGATGCTTCAGGGTTCC
>NW_013962189.1:0-635 GCF_001266775.1 Austrofundulus limnaeus
CAGCAGAATGATGAGCGCGACTCCACACACGACTTTTAAAGGCTGTGACACCCACTCATTTTTTTAAAGGAATGCATGTTGTGTATTTCCAAAGAAAGTCAAATAAAAAAAATCAATCAATCTGTGACACCTACTGTTTTTTAAGGAATGCAAGTTGTGTACTTCCAAAGAAAGTCAAATGCAAAAATTAATTAGGTCTGTGACACCTACTGTTTTTTTAAAGAATGCATGTTGTGTACTTCCAAAGAAAGTCAAATGCAAAAATTAATTAGGTCTGTGACACCAAATGTTTTTTGAGGAATGCATGCTGCAGGTTTCCGAAGATGATCAAACAAAATGCAACAAAATAATTTGGTCTGTGACAGACACAACTGCGGTGCTGCAGTAATAAAACAGTTTTTGAGTTACAGAGCAGCGCAGTGGAAAGAAGACAGACATTACAGGAACTTTGTATGGACCTTTTTGAACCTGCGACCAGGCAAAATCTGAAATTTTGTTTCTGTCTAAAACGTCAGTGTGGACTTGTGGCTCTGTATTAAAGTAACATAAATGTGTAGAAAAACCTTTTTATTTATTTAACAGCCATATTAAAGCTGTCACTGTGAGGATTATGGCTGTTGCTGTGCTTAATTGGT
>NW_013962190.1:0-401 GCF_001266775.1 Austrofundulus limnaeus
CCTCTATCCTGGTTTTGCAGACATGTCAAGTTGTACAGATTGTCTGTAATTTACATGGATTTTACCTCATTTTGCAGATAAACGGACATATAGAGCAATCCCATGGATATTTTCAAGTGTTATGGATTTTTTCAAAAACTCTGTTTCAAATTAATTCAACATGTCAGAGTCTGTAGGATGTTAAGAAAAAACAAAAAATGTCATCAAAAACATCTCTCAACTCGCTCTGCCGCTATGAATAAGTTTTCCCGTCCTTGTTTCCTCCTGCTTTACGCTGCAGGTGCCGTCTGCCTGCAACCAGAAAGGCTACATTAGCTTTTTACAACTAGCTGTCCTGTGTGGACTCTCATGTGTAAGTTTAAACTACCCTTCTGGCTAGATCTGTGTCCACAGTCCTCACA
>NW_013962190.1:1401-1635 GCF_001266775.1 Austrofundulus limnaeus
GCTGGAAGCATCTTCGAGAGGATTTAGATCTGGGTTCCTGCTGGTTTCTGCTCCTCCACAGTCCTCTCCATCTGCTTCTACTTTCATCTGGTCAGCTGAGCTGCTGGTTGGAACATCTCTGTGGTCCATTTGGTGCTGATGAAGCTGAGAGAACCGAGGCTTCTCTTCCTCATCCTCATCCTCACTCTTCACAGTAACTGCAGTGAATGAGAACTCTGTAGCATCAGTCTCCTC
>NW_013962191.1:0-635 GCF_001266775.1 Austrofundulus limnaeus
ACTGATGTGCAGATACCAAGGGGCTGCCAAAAAAATCAAATTATCAACTAGGAAAAGGAGTACTGAAGGCTTCAAAGACTGTTTTATGTCCTCACTCTACCATATAGGATCACTGGAGGCAGATACACAACCTAAAGTAAGGGAAAGAGCAATTTAAACTCTAAATTAAAAATTAAAAAAATCACTTTTTTGGCTTAAGTAGCAATACATGAAACTTTGTGAAAAAGTTCAAACCACCAATCATACAACATGGCTAGGAATATGCTAATTTGAAATAATAACTGACCTGAAGAAATGCTATAGATTGTTTTAGTAATGTAAGAAATCATTTTGTCAACGTGGGGTCACATTAAGTCTTAGTTTGGCTGCACAACAAGAACAATTAATGAACAAATGAGTTGCCACAGTGTATAAAATGAAGATGGGTTTTACAGTTCAAACAACATATTAGGTTTTATCATGTTTAAGATAAAAATAAACTAAAAAAATAACATGAACGTGTATGCTTGATTGCATTTATGTATACTCTGATTATAACTGTGTAGCCTTCGGTAATGTAATCAAGGAGGTTATATAGAAAAACTGGAGTGCTCAGAAACCACGGTACCGTGTGATCGGCTAGTGAAGCTAACGGC
>NW_013962192.1:0-635 GCF_001266775.1 Austrofundulus limnaeus
CACACACACACACACACACACACACACACACACACACACACACAGAAGTCAATGAACAGAGTTCCATCCAAAATTCTATTTCAAATTGGTAATAAGTCAGGTAGATTCTCACATTTTTGGAGGCTAAGAACTCCATGCCTTTGGCCACTTGGTATGAGAAGCTCAGAAGATCCTCAGTGTTTACGGACAAACCATCCTCATCAAACATCTTGCTCTCTTCATCAGCTTCAACATATGTTCCTGGGAGGAACAACAGAATAAAAAGAATTATTCCTGCGGGACTATTTTCTTGGACAGTTGAAATTTGATGAATGGCTGCCTGACTTGCCTTTGCGTAGTGAGTGTCTCATCTTGGAGGATGAGTTGATCAGTGGGTTGCCAGCAACAGAAGGCCTCATGGCCATGTAGCCATTCGAGCTGTCACTGTGAAGAGGATAAAAGCAGTCTGGTCTCAGCTGAGAGCTGCCACACATAAGAATGATGCCATCCAAATATTCTCTTCCTACGCATGTTCTGGATACTACAACTTTCTTTTTATCTTTCATTTATATATATATACATATATACAGCGAGTAAAATAAGTATTGAACAGATCATCATTTTTCTCAGTAAATATATTACTAGAGGTGCTAATG
>NW_013962193.1:0-635 GCF_001266775.1 Austrofundulus limnaeus
ATCCTCCTGCACATCTTCTGGCTTTTATCCGAAGTCAGATTGTGGAGGCATCGGGTCCATTTGGGAAAACCCAGACCTCCCAATCTCCAGCTTCTCCTGGTGATCCCAGACTAGAAGGTATTCATTTAATGCAGAGCAGCAACACGGTGTATGAACAATCTGTAAATCCTCTGCTTTTTAAACTTTTGCATCTTATACGTTTGCTGCAGAACGACTGCCTGTAACGCCTGACTTTACGCGTCTGTGGAAGGATTTTCTCTGAGCTGTCAAGTGTCAAACACCAGATGACTGCAGCTCATCTTCGGACAGAAGTGTCCATTTTCACAGCTGCAACACACAAACAACCACTCAGTGTCTTTAAACTTGACCGTGCAGCTGACATTTAACTTTTTTTATGCATTTCAAGCCAGCATTGCTTTAATAAAACAAAAGCAACTGAGTTGGATTTGGAGAAAATGATTTGTGGAGCAGGAGCAGGGGGACAGGTGAGGGGTCATGTTCACGTCGTAGCGTAGCGTGACGACAGGTGTGTGTACGTGTCGAGTCGAGCGCACAATGAGCTCCTTCTGTTTGACAGCGAGACGAATGGAAGCAACAGATGCACGCATAACTTTTCCTTCCAGCAGGTTAACGGC
>NW_013962194.1:0-273 GCF_001266775.1 Austrofundulus limnaeus
CCCAAAGAGACTTTGTTGTCACCTTTTATTGTTTTAGAGAAAAAATTGTCTAAAAATGACAAAAACACCAATTCTGGATGTTCAAAATGAGGTATTTTGACGTTGAGTATTTCCAAAATTCTACAGTAAAATTATGAAATATTCATTCTAGTTATAGTACAAGTCATCCTTTAACATAATCCAAAGAGACTTTGTTGTCACCTTTTACTGTTTTGGAGAAAAAAAAATATCTAAATTTGACAAAAACACCAATTCTGGATGTTCAAAATGAGT
>NW_013962194.1:1273-1635 GCF_001266775.1 Austrofundulus limnaeus
ACATCAAACAGCCATCTTCCAACCTGTTCTGCTGCTAGAAATAAGTTTTGAACTTTTCCTCTCTCCTTTCCTCCTGCTTCGCAGCGGAGTCTTTAATGTCCGCAGCCAATAGACCCCGCCCCCCCACGCGCGGGTGCGAGTCGTATGGAATTTTTGCAAAATTTATGGATTTTTGAGGCTTTTTATACAGGTAAACATCCGAAGAGGTTGTTGACATAATGTTTTAACAAGATTCTTCTCTATATAGCATGGTCAGTGTAGGTGTGATGTTGTGTACCTGAGGAAAGTCCTGATTGTCTTCGGTGTTGAAAAGCTCCTCTCACATTCAGCTGTGGTCAGAGATGTGAAGATCACCTGAGCCC
>NW_013962195.1:0-635 GCF_001266775.1 Austrofundulus limnaeus
ACCTCATTCAGTGAGGTAAACGTGAAGAATGTTTTCAGGGTTTTGTGAGTCGCACTTGCCGGCCGCATGACAGTCTGCCCACGAAGTGAGACAGCCAACAAAGTGGGCTGCAACCCCTGAACTGAGGCACAGTGTGCTTATTTCTTCCTTTACTCATGCAGGACTAATAAATTTAGCATGTGTCAGCACAATAACTTGTTCAAAACAAAAGAAAGAGTTCATCTCAGCTGCCGTTTTCTGATTTAGGTTAGTTGCCTGTTGTGCAACTTAAGGCCCTGTTACAGTTTAAAGTTTTAGACAACTTGTGAAAATTTTGTCTAACTTTGAAAATGTCCACACTGTAGATGGAAGAAAAAAACAAACAAACAAACTGGAAGGCTCTTTTGGAGGTATAAGACTGCTAATGATTAAATATATAACCTACACGAATTATTTAGTCATAAAGCTTTTTTCATAAGTTGGCACAAGTTGTCTAAAACCTTAGTAATAAGAGAGGGCCTTTAAGATGAATCAGAGTTTACTCAGTCCCACAAATGAAAACTCTTCTGATGAAACAAAGGCTTCAGGTACACAGACGTGCTGCTGCAAAATCTGCTCGCTGGGATTACTCCCAGCTTGCCCACAGAACCTAACTT
>NW_013962196.1:0-635 GCF_001266775.1 Austrofundulus limnaeus
ATTTACTGAGAAAAATGTTGACATGTTCAATACTTATTTTACTTGCTGAATATGTTCTAAATATTTGATTTCTTTACACCTCCAATTTGGGAGGTTTATCATAGTATTTTGTTGTAGGATGTCAGGGTTGTTCCAGATGGGTATCCGTCTGCATGGGATAAGTGAAGACTCTGTCATTTTAAGAAATTTCATACTGCCAGAGAGGATCTGATATTGATGCTTTTAAAGCATACATGTTGTTTTATGTTTGAGCTAATGAATGGATAGTCCAAAATCATTATATTATTGCATAGTGTTTGCTCTATGTCCAGCCAGGATTCATCTAGGGGCTATTTTTTAACCATCTGTTGGCTAAGGAGTAACGATAAACGTTCGGCAGCTCTAGTGCTCTATATTTGGTCTTCTGTAAGCATTTTAAGCTAATATGAGGAGGTTTGTTATTTTTTTCTTAAGGAATTAAGAGATGAAGGCATCCAGGTATCTAAACCTGTCAGGTGATAGTTTATTTGGGATAATTGAAAATAAATAATTTGTTCTAGGTAAAAACATCATTTTTATTGAATCAACCTTCCCAATAGTGATATGGGTAGAGATTTTTGTCTAGTAAGATCATCTTCCACTTTCTTTAAAAGTGG
>NW_013962197.1:0-635 GCF_001266775.1 Austrofundulus limnaeus
ATACTGCACCTTTAAGGGCCCATTACACATTCCAAAACCAAACAGTTGTGGCACAGTCGCGGGTTTGTTCAATGTTTGTTTGCGCACTCACATTTCATAGACCCTGAGACACACCATCTCAAGTTCCTAGGAAACCCCTCCAACTGTGGTACATGTCACTGCATGGGGTTCCTTCCTGCTGGAGCCTGCACTGTAAAAAAAATAATAAATAAGGTTATTTGCCATTATTTGCCATAGACAGATTCTCCCGCTCACAATGCCTATTTTGTTTCTTTCCATGAGTTTTCGGCTCTCTGACTATCTTTTGAAATGTCTTCTTCCGGGTACAACAGTCTGGATTCTGGAATTGAGTAGTTGAAAATAAATGCAGTGCCCGAGCACTCTCAACATAAACAAACACGCTCACAAACTTCTGACCAGTCACACAATAATTTCTTATACAGATGGGGGTGAAAATTTTTGGGGGCGGGTTGTGACAAGAAGGGGTGAAAGATTTGAACCTGTGAACAAAATGACGCAATTTTTGTCACGCAGTTGTGATGGTGAGTGCCAATTTTGGCAATGCGGATGAAGTATGTGGAGGACTTTAGTTGTAGTTTGATGCTTTTCCAGACATACACTAACTACACTCTAAA
>NW_013962198.1:0-635 GCF_001266775.1 Austrofundulus limnaeus
GTTCTGGGTTCTCCTTAAATGAAGCAGGTCTTTTAGATCAAAGGTGTTAAATATCCCTCAGAACCAGGAAAAAAAGTTAAAATTATGAAAGATGTCACATTAATTTTTTTATCTGTCTATGTTGATCGTTTCCAGTTATGGAAAACTTAAAACAATTGTTTGTAAGGTATTGAAAGTTTTTATTTATTTCAATCTGCCTGTTTAATCTTGCCTGTTATATATAGTTTTGCTCAGTGTAATGATACAATGTAAACAAAACAGATTGCAAATTATTTTTCTTTCTTTTGTAATTTTTAAAACCAGGTGCAGTAAAATATCTGGAGTGCTCGGCGTTGACGCAGCGTGGGCTTAAAGCGGTGTTTGATGAAGCTGTCAGAGCTGTTTGGACTCAAAAACACTCTAAAAGGCCATCAAAAAAGTGCACTTTACTGTAACGGAGACCCACAGGGAACAGCGCTTGGTCCCTCAGAGTTGTAAAGAATGTAACTGGGTGCACAATTATTTCTTAATCCTGTATTCTTGCTAAAAGAAAAGATGTGTCAGATTTGTATAATACTCAGTTTTGGGTTGAGACCAAATGGTTTTTTTGGTGGAATCAACATTAATGTCTGAAATATATGTTATCATATATAAGC
>NW_013962199.1:0-634 GCF_001266775.1 Austrofundulus limnaeus
GGAATTACTTTTATTTATTACAATTTTAAATGGTGAATAAAGTAAAACATTTAATTTCAAAAAGTATATAAATTTAAAAAACATAGCTGTAATGTCCTGAATGAGCTGATGTACTTTTAGCTGCCTAAAAGTAGTTGCAGTCTAAAACCCTCACAGAGGACTCCATAAAGAGGGAAACAGCCTGAATGCTGATAAATCTTCAACCAACAGGAGTGAGTCTTCACAGGCGTCCAGGTCAGCGGCTGCCCGTCCCCATGGTGGTCCTGCCCTTCATGAAACACGGAGACCTGCACACCTTCCTGCTGCTGTCCCGCCTGGGAGACCAGCCCTTTGTAAGGACCTGATGGGAGCCTCACGTTTCTCCTGATGTCCGATAACTCCTGAGACGCTGCTGTTCTGTCCCCCAGGACCTGTCCCTGCTGACCCTGGTTCAGTTCATGTTGGACGTGGCTCGAGGGATGGAGTACCTGAGCAGCAGGAGCATCATTCACAGAGACTTGGCTGCACGAAACTGCATGTGAGTCCCACCGTCCCTCTGCTCCTCCACATTTAACTGCAGCTGACTGCAGCTAACTGCAACATCTGTACGTGTGTGTGTGTGTGTGTGTGTGTGTGTGTGTGTGTGTGTGTGTGT
>NW_013962200.1:0-299 GCF_001266775.1 Austrofundulus limnaeus
ATACAGGGCTTTAGAATATCGATACAGTATCGGGGAAATGAAATATCGTGATATTTCAGTGTATCAATATTTTCTTACCCCCCTAAAATCCACTATCTACTTTTGCAGCTTTTTTCTTGCATTTGTTGTGTTTGCAACATTTCTAATTTGCAGTCAATTTTATGATAGTTTTATTTTTTATTTTAGTGTTATACACTACAAGTGCCCCGCCCACACGGGCTTACATTTATGAATGCAACATGCAGCATTTATAATTTAGCTTTGTTTTTTTGCTTTGTTTGTTATCTGCCACAGATAAC
>NW_013962200.1:1299-1634 GCF_001266775.1 Austrofundulus limnaeus
GTGAACACCTCCCGGGAAAGCCCTCAACGTTTCCTGGACTATTTTCCACCGAGGATTACGTCGTATTTGTATATGTTATATTTCTAAAAGCACTTCGCAGCATTTCCCCCTGTGTGTTCACGTCACGAGCACAACAAAACCGTGACCGATCACCTGACTGTTTTTAAAACGAGGGGCAGTGACTTTACAGCAGCTGAACCTGTCCGTCTGCAGCGCAGCTCCAACCAGCCAGTTCATACATGTCAACCCCTTCAGATGTTTACATGAATGAGCATCAAAAATCTGTAATTTGCTCAAAAAAATCTGTATTAATCACACGTGGGTGGGGTGGAGGT
>NW_013962201.1:0-284 GCF_001266775.1 Austrofundulus limnaeus
GACTCACTAACTGGTGGGAGCGACTCACTAACTGGTGGGAGCGACTTACTAACTGGTGGGAGCGACTTACTAACTGGTGGGTTCGACAGCAACTGGTGGGAGCAACTCACTAACTGGTGGGAGCGACTCACTAACTGGTGGGAGCGACTCACTAACTGGTGGGAGCGACTCACTAACTGGTGGGAGCGACTTACTAACTGGTGGGAGCAACTTACTAACTGGTGGGAGCAACTTAGTAACTGGTGGGAGCGACTTACTAACTGGTGGGAGCGACTCACTAACTT
>NW_013962201.1:1284-1634 GCF_001266775.1 Austrofundulus limnaeus
GTACTAACTGGTGGGAGCGACTTACTAACTGGTGGGTTCGACAGCAACTGGTGGGTGCAACTTACTAACTGGTGGGAGCAACTCACTAACTGGTGGGAGCGACTCACTAACTGGTGGGAGCGACTTAGTAACTGGTGGGAGCAACATACTAACTGGTGGGAGTGACTTACTAACTTGTGGGTGCGACTTAGCAACTGGTGGGTGCGACTCACTAACTGGTGGGAGCGACTCACTAACTGGTGGGAGCGACTTACTAACTTGTGGGAGCGACATTCTAACTGGTGGGTGCGACTTAGCAACTGGTGGGTGCGACTTACTAACTTGTGGGAGCGACATTCTAACTGGTGGGT
>NW_013962202.1:0-447 GCF_001266775.1 Austrofundulus limnaeus
ACAGTGAGACAGTGGTGCAGGACATGATGAAGACAGTGAGACAGTGGTGCAGGACATGTCTGAAGACAGTGAGACAGTGGTGCAGGACATGATGATGACAGTGAGACAGTGGTTCAGGACATGATGAAGACAGTGAGACAGTGGTGCAGGACATGATGAAGACAGGGAGACAGTGGTGCAGGACATGATGAAGACAGTGAGACAGTGGTGCAGGACATGAGGAAGACAGTGAGACAGTGGTGCAGGACATGTCTGAAGACAGTGAGACATTGGTGCAGGACATGATGAAGACAGTGAGACAGTGGTGCAGGATATGTCTGAAGACAGTGAGACAGTGGTGCAGGACATGATGAAGACAGTGAGACAGTGGTGCAGGACATGATGAAGACAGTGAGACAGTGGTGCAGGACATGATGAAGACAGTGAGACAGTGGTGCAGGACATGAT
>NW_013962203.1:0-362 GCF_001266775.1 Austrofundulus limnaeus
GATCAGATCAGGACCACCACCGATCAGACCAGGACCACCACCGATTGGAACAGGACCACCATGATCAGACAGGACCACCACCATCAGAGAGTATTCACCACCGATCAGATCAGGACCACCAGCAATCAGACAGGGACCAGTACCGATCAGACCAGGAAAACTGAGATCAGACAAGGACCACAACAGATTAATTCAGGACCACTGCAGGTCAGACCAGAAACACCACCGATCAGACCAGGACCAACATCAGTCAGATCAGGACCACCACCATTATATCAGGACCACCACCAATCAGACCGGGACCACCACCGATCAGACAGGGATTCCCACTGTTCATACCGGGACCACCACCGATCAGACAG
>NW_013962203.1:1362-1634 GCF_001266775.1 Austrofundulus limnaeus
ACCACCATTATATCAGGACCACCAACAATCAGACCGGGACCACCACCGATCAGCCAATGATTCCCACTGTTCATACCGGGACCACCACCGATCAGACAAGGACCACCTCCAGTCAGATCAGGACCACCACCGGTCACATCAGGACCACCGATTAGACCAGGACAACCACCTATCAGACCAGGACCACCACCAATCAGACCGGGACCACCACCGATCAGACAATGATTCCCACTGTTCATACCGGGACCACCACCGATCAGACAAGGACCACC
>NW_013962204.1:0-308 GCF_001266775.1 Austrofundulus limnaeus
CTCAGTGCGGAGTATCCAAGTCCTATTCTGGCTTGGCCTTACTTCTTTATTCAGCACCTTTGTCTCCTCCTTTTGGAGGGGAGGGGTTCATGACTCCTCCCTCCTAGATTCCACCGTTGCTTCTGAAGATTGCCTTTTATGGTGATTACTCACTTGTTCCTTCACCACTCTTTACAGATGACATCTGACATTTTTAATGAGCCAATAGGGACCAACATTATAATTCAGAGTCAGAATTTCTTTTTTAGGGGATGTCGAGTCTGTTCTCACACCAACCTTTGAAGCTTCTTGTCCCCAGTGTCTTTTCT
>NW_013962204.1:1308-1634 GCF_001266775.1 Austrofundulus limnaeus
ATCCTTGGTGTGCCAGGCCTAACAGAGGCCTGCATCCCCAGTAACAGTGCCACTCGGGTGGTTCTCCTTCTGGCTGTATCCAGTTACACTTGGTTGTCTTGGTTTCATGCTCTTCTAGCATTTTAACCCACACAACCAGTCCATCTTTCGTGGCTAGTATGTTTGAGACTGTCCAATTGTGGTCTTCCGTGAAGTTCTGTTGTGCTAATTCGCTTGTCCAGGCATCCCAATTATCCAGGTTGTTTTTCCATGCTTCATAACCCATTCTTTTCACACTGTTCCAATAATCAGTTCTGTTGGTCTGGTTCTTCCCCCAGGGTAGGAAC
>NW_013962205.1:0-634 GCF_001266775.1 Austrofundulus limnaeus
GTTTTGCTTTCTTTGTTTTTTGTTGATATAATCTACTTTGTTGTCTCATAAGTTATTCTAGTCAAAATAGGTCAAGCAAATAATCCAAAATTATTTTCAAACGTGTTGAATTTACTCAATATCTAGGTTTGTTTTTGAGGTTTTCATTCGACTCTTGTCTCTGGGACGTCTCCATCCTTTGGGAGTCTGTTGGTCTTTCTCCATGTTTTGTCTCTTTTAATTTTCCATGTTGTTTTCTCTTTTGTTAATTTGTTTCATCAAGGCATGTCTGGCTGCACTTGGATCCCGTGATTGCAGCTCCCACACACACCTGTGTCTCATCAGCATCTGCAGCATATTAACCCCGGTTTTATCGCCAGGCCCTGCCAGTTGGTCAGTTATGTCATTCTTTTTGGGCCTTGTCATTGGGTCAAGACAAATTCATCTATTTACTTCATACTAAAGTTTTAATCTGTCTAGGATCTCCAGAACATGCCTGTCAGACCAGCTGTCTGTTTATCTATGATTAATGAATAACCAACGGTGCCTCCACATGTCTGACTCCAACCCTCAGTTACATTTGTCAAGCTTCAATTTCTTTACAACATCCACCTGCAAAACAGTTCACTTGTTAATTACCTCTTCCAAGGGCGAG
>NW_013962206.1:0-292 GCF_001266775.1 Austrofundulus limnaeus
GACCTGGGACATTTCTTGTCTTTGACCTGGGACATTTATATTCTCTGACCTGACACGTTTATAGTCTCTGAAATGACACGTTTACAGTCTCTGACCTGACACGTTCACAGTCTCTGACCTGACACGTTGACAGTCTCTGACCTGACACGTTCACAGTCTCCGACCTGGGACATTTACAGTCTCCGACCTGGGACATTTACAGTCTCTGACCTGGGACATTTCTTGTCTCTCACCTGGGACATTTCTTGTCTCTCACCTGGGACATTTCTTGTCTCTCACCTGGAACATTTCA
>NW_013962206.1:1292-1634 GCF_001266775.1 Austrofundulus limnaeus
ACCTGACACATTTATAATCTCTGACCTGACAAACATTTATTGTGTCTGACCTGACACATTTATTGTGTCTGACCTGACACATTTATTGTGTCTGACCTGACACATTTATTGTGTCTGACCTGACACATTTATAGTCTCTGACCTGACACGTTTATAGTCTCTGACCTGACTCATTTATAGTCTCTGACCTGACACATTTATAGGATCTGACCTGACACATTTATAGGATCTGACCTGACACATTTATAGGATCAGACCTGACACATTTATAGGATCAGACCTGACACATTAATAGGATCAGACCTGACACATTAATAGGATCAGACCTGACACATTAATAGG
>NW_013962207.1:0-634 GCF_001266775.1 Austrofundulus limnaeus
ACTGAGATGAAACAGAACCTGTTCCTCTGTACTGCACAATGCTCAAAATAAGCCAAAGATACAGCGAGGCAGTTTAACTGTGATTTATGTCAGGATGTAATTCTTGCTGTCTGCACACCGAACCTCTCTGCCAGGAAAAATCTCAGCCAATTGTACTCCTCCTATAATGTCCAGTAAAAATAAGCTCAGGTAAAAAGCGGGCCCAGCCGAGCTGGCAGTCTCGGCAGTTGGCAGAGTTCCTCATGTATTTCTTCTCACAGCAATTCCGTTTTGAACCATCTGCTGAAATTGCACTTGAAAGCAGCGTTTACTCCCAGTGGAGATCAGAGCGGGCTTTCGTCAAACGTATGGGTCTCTCTTCACCCTCTGCAGCAGCCGTTTGATGACGCATAAATAATGCAGACACATCTGTGGTCTGACAGTGACTTACAGACTTCTGTCACCGTGTGCTGTTTGTGCAAATCTTCCTCTTTGTGTTCATTTCATGTGGCCACGTTTGGTACTAATACACACACGTCTCCACAGATCATTCATTTATGAGCAGATTTGTTCTCCACATGCAATTTTTGACACAACAGGATATGACTGTTCTTCTGTGCTTTTGATTAAAGACTTAATATTTACTATGTGAAGC
>NW_013962208.1:0-634 GCF_001266775.1 Austrofundulus limnaeus
TAGATATCTGGTGTAGATAATCTGCACTGATGTAGATATCTGATGTAGATAATCTGCACTGATGTAGATATCTGATGTAGATAATCTGCACTGATGTAGATATCTGATGTAGATAATCTGCACTGATGTAGATATCTGATGTAGATAATCTGAAGTGATGTAGATATCTAATGTAGATAATCTGCACTGATGTAGATAATCTGCACTGGTGTAGATAATCTGCACTGATGTAGATAATCTGCACTGATGTAGATATCTGGTGTAGATAATCTGCACTGATGTAGATAATCTGCACTGATGTAGATATCTAATGTAGATAATCTGAAGTGATGTAGGTATCTGGTGTAGATAATCTGCACTGATGTAGATAATCTGCACTGATGTAGATAATCTGCACTGATGTAGATAATCTAATGTAGATAATCTGCACTGATGTAGATAATCTGCACTGATGTAGATAATCTGCACTGGTGTAGATATCTGGTGTAGATAATCTGAAGTGATGTAGGTATCTGATGTAGATAATCTGCACTGATGTAGATATCTAATGTAGATAATCTGAAGTGATGTAGATATCTGATGTAGATAATCTGCACTGATGTAGATAACCTGCACTGATGTAGATAATCTGCAC
>NW_013962209.1:0-235 GCF_001266775.1 Austrofundulus limnaeus
CCAAGTGACACAGGAAGCTCAGACGGGCATAGTTTGAGTCAGTGCAGATGACGAACGTCTGGACTGAACGGTTTACTGCAACCTGGAGCGCTACCAGGACTGCAGCAATCTCAGCGTATTGAGATGACTGTGCACCTAGCTGAAAGCTAAAGGTGTCTTGTTGTTGACCCTGCAAAAGGACTATTCCAACACCAGATTTACCAACCGCATTCTCACGGAACGAGCAACCATCCAC
>NW_013962209.1:1235-1634 GCF_001266775.1 Austrofundulus limnaeus
TTGGCATGAGTTTTTTTTACAGTGTAAAACGGCTTTGCTGAGTGTTCAGGATACAGTGTCAGGAGCTGCAGACCTGATTCTGTTAGAAGTCTGTTTATCTTGGCTATAAGTGCGTTTTTATGACCCGCTGCGGTCCATTTGTGGTCCGGTTCTGTGGTTCTGGTTCTGCTTGCCGCCGCGCGCAGCAGGTTCGGTTCTGCTGAAGAGAGCTGCGCCGACAGCTCTCTGAAAAGCAGTAATCGTGTTTTCGCTTGAGAAGCGATATTGCATGCATTGTGCTCACATCTGCGGATGAATGAGTGAAAGAGGATCCTTTGTAAATCCAGTGTGTTCGTCCCGTTGAGGTTTTTTGAACGTAAATCTGGTCTGGTTTCATGCGTAACTGCGCATACGCGTAAA
>NW_013962210.1:0-633 GCF_001266775.1 Austrofundulus limnaeus
GACAGAAAGTGAAGGTATAGGATCCGGGTGATCCTGTGTTGGTCTTTTACCTCCGATAAAATGTTTGGAGAAGACATAAGTTCATGGTTGCACTTTTTTCCGGTCAAACTCTGCTTGTCCCTTTGCTGAAATCCAACTGTTAGCCTACATCTTAGCTTGGGAAATATGAAAAAAATAATTTATTCCATGTGGGAATGATAGCCATTTCCTGTGCACCTTTTACAGTAGCACTGCCGGTGGAATTGGATGCCATTTCCCAAATTTATTTGTTTGAACACAACTAAACCTCGCACTGTGATTAAAACCAAAGGAGCTGCTGCGAGAGTTTGTATGTTTGTGCATAGTCTCGTGACTGGTATTCTAAAAATAGCCTGAATGGAGATCCTCATTCTAGTTACGTATATACTTACCTGGCAGGGGAGATACCATTCTGGTTATTTTGTTACAAGTGTCTTGACACTTGTTTCAGTTGACAGAAGGTTTGTGACAATATTTTAGAAGGTTTAACACTAACATCTAAAAAGTTTGGTCTCAGATTTTTTTTAATTTGCAATATACATTTCTTCATTTTAGAAGATCAAACCAATTTAACTGAGATGCTTTTTTAATAGGAAATTGTTATCTGTTTATTGT
>NW_013962211.1:0-473 GCF_001266775.1 Austrofundulus limnaeus
GTATTCAGGTCATCCTGCAGGCAAGGCAGAAACACATAATGGCAGCAGAGGAGGTGTGCTGTATTTGAGATGTCAAGAAAGCCCTCTCCTCCAAGGCTGTGTAAAACATCGTAGTAAACGCACATAACGGCCACCCAGAGGTCTCTCCATAATCGCTCTGTCCTGAAATAATATCAAATGAAATGTGTAGCTAGGTAGACTTTCTTCTGTGTATATGTGAACCATCACATGAAACAAAGGGTTAAGTCACAAAGTGTTTTTGGAGAAAAAAAATATTGTTTAAGGTAAAACATTTGCAACAAACAATAAACAAAATACCTTGCAGGTTGATCAATTGAAATATCAGAAACATGATCTTACAAAAACTTTTAAAGAATATTTTTTGAGCAGAAAAGCCTTAATTTTTTGGCCAGCTTCTCTGCCAACTAGCAAAGCTTTTTGCTTTGTTCCATCCATCCATCCATCCATCCATC
>NW_013962212.1:0-633 GCF_001266775.1 Austrofundulus limnaeus
AAAGTAAATATATCTAATGAAATTTTATTTATTTATTTTTATTTTTTATCTTTTATTTTTTGGAATTTTAAGAAAATAGTTCAGTTTTGACGCTTTTAAACTACTGGAAAAAAGACATTTATCATAAGCAACTTTCTCCTGTGAATAACATTCCTAAGGAGATGTAATACCAGCACGCACCGCTAGAGGGCGACATCGCCCCGCCCACGCCTCTATCTGCCCGGAAGTTGAAACAGCGTGATTTCTCCAACACAAACAACAATGAGAGCTGTCATTCAGAGAGTGACCAAAGCCAGCGTGACAGGTGAGTTAAAGTCATTCAACCTGTTGGTGGAACCGAAACGAACCTGGACCGACAGCGGGAAAGTGTTACCGGGACCGGTTTCGGTTCGAGTTAGCAGAGCTTGCCGGGTTAGCATTAGCATTGAATGAAATGGATCAGAGTGCTGCTAGCTTAACCGGAGGAAATCAGCGAACTTTCTTGGACTTTCCTCCCGGGTCAGCTCCGAACCGCAGCTCAGCTGAACAGAACCAACAGCTGTTTAAAACCCACAGCGGTAACAGTTCATGTTTTTTTCCACGTGTGTGTGTGTGTGTGTGTGTGTGTGTGTGTGTGTGTGTGTGTGTGTGTGT
>NW_013962213.1:0-633 GCF_001266775.1 Austrofundulus limnaeus
CAAAAGTACTTAAAACAGCTGAATTAGAGCCATTTAACGTTAGCTGTGGAGGCCATCTTGAATTTTCAAATCCAGAGTAAGTTTATTTATTTGCATGATACCCACTAAAAAAACACCTTGAGCAAGCTTGGCCCCTGGTACAGCTCTTACATCAGAATGTCACATGGATCGACCGCTGTTAGTAACAAGTTTGTTTCCATCTGCAGTCGATGTAAAATCAAAACATCACTGCTGACTGCTTTAACAAAACACATTTATCATGTGTGTTCCTCTAACTGTCCCTTCAACACAACAGATTTCACATGAAGGTAAAAGGTTGACTAAGGTTCACGAATCCTCGTTGATCAGACTGGACAAATGTTTTGGTCTCACAGTAAAAAAAATCTGACATTTTTAGACCAATAGGAAGCCTGTCTCTTTCAACAAACAACAAATAGGTTTGTGCAAAAGCAGAGCTGCTCTGCATTCTGTCAGCTGACCTGGAAAACCTTTTCATCTGCTCTGAACGAAGATGTGAAAATATTTTTCAAGTCATGATGAAAACCAACTTGACACAGAGCAAGATTTGTCCTTGAATTCAGGGCTTCTTCACCTTTTTGACCTCAGGGCCAAATTTACTGAACATAAAGTGAC
>NW_013962214.1:0-216 GCF_001266775.1 Austrofundulus limnaeus
GTGTGTGCACGAGTGTTGTTTGTGTTGATACAGTGTGTGTGCACGAGTGTTGCTTTGTGTTGATACAGTGTGTCCACGAGTCTTGCTTTGTGTTGATACAGTGTGTGTGTCCACGAGTCTTGCTTTGTGTTGATACAGTGTGTGCACGAGTGTTGTTTGTGTTGATACAGTGTGTCCACGAGTGTTGCTTTGTGTTGATACAGTGTGTACACATCC
>NW_013962214.1:1216-1633 GCF_001266775.1 Austrofundulus limnaeus
CAACAGGAGAGAACTTGGAAGCAGTTAATGTGTAGCTATGATTTACATTAAAAGTTCACTAATTATTAGAACAAATATTAATCACCAACTGAAATGAATAGTTTTGAACCTTTTTAAACAAATAAAAATAATATTTATGCCACCTGAACTGTGAAAATAGACAGGAATAAGGAGAAAAACATGGGTGTACAAAGTGTTGTCATGTATAGTTACTTTCAAATTGAGAATGTGTCAAACACAGTTTTCTTATTGCAAAATTAAGAACCACATAGGTATACAAAGTGTGTGATAAAAATAAAATAGTTTAATCAGTTTTATGAAAGGATCAAGATGAATTGATTTAAAACACAAAATAGGCCAGTTAAACTCTAAAAGCCAGATGGCTATGGAAAATTAGATAACTACTGTACACAAAAG
>NW_013962215.1:0-350 GCF_001266775.1 Austrofundulus limnaeus
TTTTACAGTTACTGTGTTAAAATTTGATGTAACAATATTGTAAGTCTCTAAACACATAGAGTCTCATGAAATGGTGCATGTTTTTATATTAAGGTTTATGTATTGTGGTACTTCACCNATGTCAAGGTCATGGATATTTTTGTTGAAACATTTCCTGAGCTCCATCTTGAAATTAAAATGACACAGAAACCCTTTGTTTCCTAGTTTGTCCCTGTCTGTCCATCCATAAACAGTACACAGTAAGTTATCTCTGGTGTAATACAAATATATCAGAAAATATCAAAATATGACTAAATGTTGGATTTTTATTTTTTGAGACAACTTCCAATAAAAACAAATCTTCATTGGTG
>NW_013962215.1:1350-1633 GCF_001266775.1 Austrofundulus limnaeus
ACTTTTACTTTTAATACTTAAGTACAAAAAATATCCAATACTTTAAGACTTTTACTCAAGTAATATTCCTAAAGGAGACTGTAACTTTTACCAAAGTAATTTTTTGGTAAGATACTTGTACTTTTATTACTCAAGTATCACTTTGTGGAACTTTATACAACACTGGCTGCCACTCATTTTGTTCACGTGTGTCACTGATCCACTAGGTGACAATATATGAACCCAAATCCAGCTGTGGAATGTCAATGATAAGAATTAAGAGAGCATCATGACAATATGTGAC
>NW_013962216.1:0-353 GCF_001266775.1 Austrofundulus limnaeus
TCCTCATCCCCTGCTGGTGCTGGCTTTTTCTTTGTTGGCAAGAAGGATGGTTCCCTTCGCCCTTGCATTGACTACAGAGGACTCAACGAAATCACTGTTAAAAATAAATACCCTCTCCCACTAATGAGTTCTGCCTTTGATATGATCCAGGGTGGGAGAATTTTCACCAAATTAGATTTACGCAATGCCTATCATTTGGTAAGAATACGCGAAGGGGATGAATGGAAGACCGCATTTAATACTCCAACCGGCCACTATGAATATTTAGTGATGCCTTTTGGCCTAACTAATGCTCCGGCCGTGTTTCAAGCCCTGGTTAATGATGTTCTGCGTGACCACATTAACATTAATGC
>NW_013962216.1:1353-1633 GCF_001266775.1 Austrofundulus limnaeus
TCTGTGAGCTATTATTATTAGGTTCGTCACACTGTGTAGTCTTAGTGTCTGTGTAAAAGTTGTCACACATGAAGGTCTTGTTTAGACCTTCCCTGCTCGAGGTCAGAACATCTTTCATTATTCTACCCATACGCTTCCAATATCTGTAAACCCTTTCTTTTTCATTTTGCAAGATTATTCCGTCTTTTGTAATTGACTGCTTCCACGTTTGCTCTAGTTTACAAACTATATCATTCACATCAGATTCTGTAGGTGCGTCTTGATCTAACTGTGAAATGTA
>NW_013962217.1:0-633 GCF_001266775.1 Austrofundulus limnaeus
AAGCTAAAGAGAGCAGAACACAAACTAAAAGCTAAAGAGAGCAGAACACAAGCTAAAAGCTAAAGAGCAGAACACAAGCTAAAATTTAAAGAGTAGAACACAAGCTAAAATTTAAAGAGAGCAGAACACAAACTAAAAGCTAAAGAGAGCAGAACACAAACTAAAAGCTAAAGAGCAGAACACAAGCTAAAATTTAAAGAGTAGAACACAAGCTAAAATTTAAAGAGAGCAGAACACAAGCTAAAATTTAAAGAGAGCAGAACACAAGCTAAAATTTAAAGAGAGCAGAACACAAGCTAAAACCTAAACAGCAGAACACAAGCTAAAAGCTAAAGATAGCAGAAAACAAGCTAAAATTTAAAGAGAGCAGAAAACGAGCTAAAATTTAAAGACAGCAGAAAACGAGCTAAAACCTAAACTGCGCAGAACACCAGCTAAAAGCTAACTAAAACCTAAAGAGAAGAACACAAGCTAAAAGCTAAAGACAGCAGAAAACATGCTAAAACTTAAATGGAGCAGAACATAAGCTAAAGCCAAAAAGAGCAGAACACAAGCTAAAAGCTAAAGAGAGCAGAACACAAGCTAAAATTTAAAGAGAGCAGAACACAAGCTAAAATTTAAAGAGAGCAGAAC
>NW_013962218.1:0-633 GCF_001266775.1 Austrofundulus limnaeus
CCTCACAATGTATATCTATTAGATAAGCTTGTTCAATATTAAAGCACTCATATTGTTGTGCAAAACTGAGCTGGTGTTTTTTTTTACTGGAGAGAAAAGTCTCATCTGATTAAGTAAAACTACCTTAAAACAAAGTCCCACTCAGAGAGAGCAGTGAGGGTTTATGTTTGGAAGTGGTCCAACGTCAATTAATAACCTGTGCAGCTAAATTGTTCTGTAGCTACTTCAAACTAAACTCGCAAAATAAAAACCGTTTTGCTTTTCTGTTCATATTTATTTGTTTCTTTTTAAACAAAAACAAATAACACAAACCTTTTGCTGCTTTGTTTTGGCCTTCACTCTGAAACCGTAAAGAGGAAGCTCCGCTCCAAACAGAGCTGACCCTCCATCACCCAGCATGCACCTGTGGGTCACATGACTGGAGGTGCGGATAGGGGGCGCTCATCATTCACTCAGAAAACATGTTTGCACGTAATTCATTACATGAGAAACTAATTAAAAGAGTAAAATTCAAACAAAGATGTTGTAAATTTATTTTGAAGTGTGAAAATGCACAATCTGATCTTAATTTAGTGGACAGAGATTCACATACAGGCTTTTACAGAACATCTAAAAAATAGAGAAATATAAAGA
>NW_013962219.1:0-633 GCF_001266775.1 Austrofundulus limnaeus
GAGAGGGAGGTCTGGACCTCCCTTCTGAAGCTGCTCCCGCGAACTGACTTCGGTGGAAGAAAATGGATGGATGGATGGATGAATTTTTTTTAAAAAGTGGGTCAACAGAGGAGTTTGGACTCTGCTTACTCAGCTCTGAACACCTGTTCAGCTCTAATGTGAAGTGATTGTAAAACAGAAACACTAGATTGTCAGTTCTGGAAAAATCACACAGATGCTCAGATGCAGCTATTGACATCAGGAAATGAGAAGGCACATGTTTAGGTTCTGTAAAGTGTTGTGTGGCTTAATATCAGAGCAGAAATAATAAAACTGACCGACGGAAGATTGCATCTTGCCTGCAGAGAGCCTGAGGAGCAGTGCTCAGATGCACAAAAACATTACTGTTAAAAAAAAGAGCACAGCTCTAAGCAGCATTAATCTGGGTTTCATGAAAAATAAGAGTCCTTGTTCGGTGTGGTGGAGGGAAAAGTTCACTGAACAACTATTGAACTGTAGTTCAACTGTACAAATGTATTTAAGCAAGTTTTTGGAAAATTGTGCACATTCTGATCTAAAATTGGAAAATTGCTCTGATCCTGGCAGCTATGGACATAAAAACATTTTTTGTCCTTTTTCATTAAAGGAAAAAAA
>NW_013962220.1:0-377 GCF_001266775.1 Austrofundulus limnaeus
GTTTTTAGGGATCACAATCTCCTCTGTGGTTGTGTTACACACAGTAAGAGGTGTGGTCCTAGCGTCGAGACTCACCAAAGGTGAGGCCTCGAGAGAAAGTCCTAGTTTTAAAAACTTAGGAGATGGTTGAAAGTAGGCACATTTATGGCTAACAGTCTGTCCAGTTTGGACATGTGTCTGTAGCATTTCTGATGTTTGAGGAGGGACTGTGGCTTGGTGACTATTGGCAACCTGACAGACCTCAGGGATGGTCTGTCCGGCCTTCAGGCTAATGGGACTTAGCGACTGAAGCTCCTTTGGAGAAGTCTCCAAGGACCACAGTACACTTGGACACCCAACCTCACCAAGATGTCAGAACCAATGTAGATTAAGTGTGG
>NW_013962220.1:1377-1633 GCF_001266775.1 Austrofundulus limnaeus
GCGCTCAGTGTCTGTACCAGAACACTCTCCAATCTGCTCTTCTCCTTCAATTTGGAAGGTGATGTGCAGTGAGTCATCCGAATCCTGACCTTCATGACCTTGCTCTTTGTGAAGATGTGTACAACAGGCGTGATAACTTTGAAGTTTATCAAACTGCTCAGCTATGTAACACAACTCTGAACTTTTATTTTCAAGTTTTTTCCTCACTTCTTTGTGGGCAGCTTTCTCTGAAGCTACTGTAAATTTTCTTCAGTTC
>NW_013962221.1:0-633 GCF_001266775.1 Austrofundulus limnaeus
CAACGGCTATTTGTCAGCAGTCAGCCAGCCATTTGATGCCTCCACTCCTGAAGAGCCTGAGAATATAATGCTAGCTCAAACATTAGCATTGTGAGTAAACATTAGCACCAAATACAATGGCTGAATCTAAGCATATTTGACAGACACCTGCTGCCTTCAGAGTTGCCAATTGCCCCGTATTAGCTGGGATGTCCCATATTTTAAACCAAATTAATGTGTCCCCTCTTTCTTCCATATTCTGACTGCTGCCTGTAATCAGAACTATCACAGTATGGCAAGCAGACATTTGTCCAGTGCACTGACCTAAAGGGGGTCCCCGAGGGACAGTACTGAAGTGACCAAATTCAACAACCATATGAAACACTTAGTGCATTAAAATGATCAGCATACGCACTCCACCCTCTTAAGCAAAAGGGGTCCCATGACAGTAACACAGAGTGTAGCAGCTTCATTTGATCAGTTTACTGAACCAAGATACAGGCTATCGTTGGTGTGGTGGGTGACCATATTTTTATGATAAATTAAAATTATAAATCTAAACGATACCACACAAATATTATAAAACTATTTAAGAATGCATTTGGCCTAACCATTAAAAACATGGATGAAATAAAAAATATACACCTCTACAAA
>NW_013962222.1:0-633 GCF_001266775.1 Austrofundulus limnaeus
GTGTGTGTGTGTGTGTGTGTGGGGGGGGGGGCTGTCACTGAAGACAGGAGGTGCCTTGATAGCCAACGAGAGGTGAAAGACGACCTGAGAAGAGAGGAGAGGAAGAGCAGGAGAAGATGAGGAAGTGACAAGGTGGATCGTTGCTTCTGAGTGGTGGAAGAAGAATCAAGAGCGACTCTGCGACCACCCGTCCCATCATCCTGCAGGTGGGCTGGAAACTCAACACACGCTGAGTAAACTTTCTTTTTGTCCCCTTTTTTTTCCTGTTTCTAATTTTGATCTCAGACAGATGTGCTGATTTGAAAGGTTTTGTGCTTTTTTTCCACCTGATATTAACCCATACAATACAGCGTAACTTGATATAATGACGTGATAGAATACGATAAATGACATTTTTTGTGTTCACTTGGTGCAATGTGCTTTTGACTTGACACAAACACACACTCTCACACACGCACAAACACAGTGGGTATCTGGAAGGCCATTTTCTCAGCTGGTCAAGTGATCACACTCACCCAGCTGACTGCTGTAACCTTCACTGCAAGGTTACAGGATGGGGACTGGATGTTTATTTGTGTGTGTGTGTGTGTGTGTGTGTGTGTGTGGTGTGTGTGTGTGTGTGTGTGTATGACT
>NW_013962223.1:0-632 GCF_001266775.1 Austrofundulus limnaeus
TTTCTGCCTCATTAAGTAAATAAGGTGGGCGGAGCTTCTTGGGTCAGCTCCTCTCCCATTGGTCAGCAGACAGGAAGCAGCAGGATCCATGTGCAGATCTACTGTGCTGCTGCTTCCTTAGTTTAGATTAAAGTTTAGTTTAAAACAAAGGCACAGGTTAGTGTTTTCCTCCTTGCCTTTGTTTTAAACTAAACTTTAAAATATATATGTTTTTTTTAAACAGTAAAATGTCAGTTATGTAGTAAAATATATAATTTATTAGATCTAAGCCGGAAAAATAAATATGAAGGTCAGTTAAATTATAAAATACGAGGTAAAGTTCTCCTTTTTTAATTTAACAGGTGCATTTTAAGTGTATTTATTTATTTATTGGTCATTTTAATGTATATCGGCTTTTATTTTTAAATATGTCAGTTTTAGTCCTCTAAAGTTCTCAGCTGGGTGAGCTGTTAACACAGGTGAGTTTAAAGGACATTTAACTGACAAAATGTTTTTCTGGTTGACATCTGTACAGTTACACCCCATCATTCACTTTTTACAATGTTGCCATTTAAACAGTTTTATGTTTTTGCCACAGACTTAAATATAAAGATCGCTAGACTGAGCCCCGCCCATCCCGTCCACTGGTAGTG
>NW_013962224.1:0-632 GCF_001266775.1 Austrofundulus limnaeus
CAGTTATGTGGTGTCGCATCATTTATGTTATATAAGATTATGTTATTTACCACAACACCACACGATCCATTGACATGATAATTGTAACTTGAAAGATAGTTTGCAGACACAGTTCAACATGTTGTCTTACCCATTTCATCGTCCTCAAACCACGACCTACTGCTGAAAAAGTTGCTAATTTAGCACATTTAGATTCGTCAGTTTCCAGAGCTTTCATCTTTTTTAGCTTTCTCTGTGCCACGCTCGCTTATTCCATCTTTCAAACACTGACGGTATGCGCTAACGTGTTACGTCAGAGCGCAAAACAACAAACAAAAAAGAAAAGAAAGAAATACGAGAGAGGTGGAGGCAGCCCTTTATGGCAAGTCATTGTATCATATAAATGACCGGCAATACAGAGAAAGCCGTAGAAGTGATCTGATCAATAACTAGTAAGTTATACCGGCCCTTGCAGCCCAAACATTAGTCCGGCCCACCGGGAGAAGTCCAGATCGTACCGATTAGCCACGCCGGGCCTGCAGCAGTATTTTAGCCAGGCTGCTAGTCGAGGTTCGGCGGGCGGTCAGCCCGGGGCGGGCGCCTGGTTGTCGGTGGGGTGCGGGGATGGACGGGCGTATGGCCTCCCCGCGGCG
>NW_013962225.1:0-632 GCF_001266775.1 Austrofundulus limnaeus
ACCTGAAATGTGACAAACGAATGTAATTTGGTGGTTGTCTGCTGCTGTGTTTGTTTTTAACGCAGAGTCTAAGAAGGAGGGGTTGTAAGTTGTGAAGCTGCAGTGCAGAGGTTGTGCTGAGAACCAAGAAACTGCTGTTATCTGAGGATAAGAAAAAAGAAAATAAACTTTTATAGTTTGCTGCAATTCTGGCAGCAATTCCTCAACAGTCTTTTGTAAATTCGACATTCAGACAAACATGCACAGACAGACGTGCATAGACCGCATAATTAAAACACCGCACCACAACCAGGAGGTTTTCGGTGCAGTATTCTTAAATGTGTATGTGTGTGTTGAAGACGTTGGGTTTTGTCTTCTGGGGCTGATCACGCTGTTGTGTAGTCACACACTCCCATGTGGCAGAGGATAAACACACACGGAAGTGTAGTGACTTATTCACTGTCAATGTCACTGGCATATGCTTTACTTTCATCGAATGTGTTAAGACAATAAACACAGAGGCACCCAGTAATATGAAAGGACATGCTGTGAAGGATAAATAATTACGCTGACAAAAGGAACATAATCACACACTCATAGCACATTATGTAATGAAAATATAATCCCATATTTTAAACTTGGAAGTGTTTGTG
>NW_013962226.1:0-632 GCF_001266775.1 Austrofundulus limnaeus
GGGGGGAGCTTTGGCCTTATTAGAAGTGGCCTTCCTTCCTCAGTTACACGAGCTGTGATGTGAGAGATGTCCATGACAGCATCCTCCCAGCTTGAGCCGGGCTACCTGAGGTGTGTGTTCCTCTGTTGCTCGCTCTTTCTGCTGCGCTGTGGTCTCCAGTGCAAATGAAACTTGTTAATGGCAAACTTGTCAGCGGCGGATGGACGAGAGGGGGGAATCAACGACAGGGGAGGGGGAGGCTGCAAAGGATAGGGAAAAAGGCTGTGACATTTATGTTTAATATTTCCGGTATTGCTGCCACACAAATGCAGCGGCTGCTGTGGTGATTGTGTGTGTGTATGTTATCTGACCTATCGCATAAGGGGGAACCTGCTGGTTGCAATTTGTCTCCTGCAGCACCGGCTGTCACTTGTTCCTTCTGTCTCCTGTCTGTCTCCAAACTTCTGTGGTGATTCCTCTTCACTGATGCCTTAAATGCAGTTTTGTACAAACGCATACCAAACTGCTATTATTTTCAGCCAAAGGGGATTTGTCACTCAGTAAGGAATCTGTTTGCTGTGGTATTATGGTTATGTAAGCATTGGACTAATTATATACAAATATTCAACTTCTGCAAGTTAATGAGTAGAGCT
>NW_013962227.1:0-632 GCF_001266775.1 Austrofundulus limnaeus
ATATATAATATAGGAGCTTCAGATTTTTGGGTTGTTTAGCTCTGACGAGGGGCTATCCATCTGGCCCACCAACGACAGGTTGCCAGATTGAATTCTGGCCTGGGGGACTATTTTGGGTAGAGTTTGCATGCATGCATGATTTTTTCTGGGTACTCCGGCTTCCTCCGTCAGACCAAAAACATTACTGTTAGGTTAATTAGTAACTTAAAATTGTCCCTAGGTGAGAGTCCCTAGGAGTGAGAGTGAATGGTTGTTTGTCTTTGCGTGTCCCTGTGACGGACTTGCGACCTGTCCAGGGTGTACCCTCACACAGTGACTGGATAATGTCACCAATGACCCCCGCATCCCTGAAAGGAAGAAGCGGGTATAGATAATGGATGGATGGATGTTCTGTGATTATCTCTTCCAAAGCAGTAACTTTTTTTTTCTCTAAAAATTTTAAAAGTTGAGCGTATCGTGTCTGTTTTTGCAGAGTCAGTTCCTGTTGTCATTACAAGCCATCTCTATCATGGTGCACTTCTACATGGGAACCAAAGGTCCTGAAAATGTAAGTTATTGTTATGATACAACATTTTTGTTGTTATTGTATTTATGCATGTATAATGTGAGAAACTGAACCTCCATATATATAT
>NW_013962228.1:0-632 GCF_001266775.1 Austrofundulus limnaeus
AATCTAAGCCGACAACATGGCAGTATTTTCATGTTTGAACTGTATAAGGATAGTAAAGAGTTAAAAACAGAACTTTCAACAAATAGTTTGTTGATTTCTGAGGTGCTGTTCTGTGACATCTGACTTCAGAGTTTGGAGAAAAGAGGCAGAAGTCTTCATCCAGGTTAATGTCTACACAAACCAGAGCCTCGTTTCAAGTGGCTCGTTAGGGTTGCCATGGTAACCAAACACCTGTGTCTTTCACTCCCTGACAGTTTTTTAGTAAAACAGCCAGAAACAAACCTTAATTAGAAAATGACTTTAGCCAAACAGCTACTGTGTGAAAACTAAAAATGATGTTAAAACAAATAAACATCTTAAAACGTAAAAAAGTGTGATCACACATTTGGTTTCATGAAAAAACAGGACCCAAGAGTGCCTGAATCAAAGACGGGCTCAATGATTCGATGCCAAAGAATCTTAATAACCAAACTAAAAAGAAAGAAACAAAACAACAAAGAGCACAAAGGACAAAGGCAGGACAAACAAACAGCATAACAGAGAAGTCAGAGTAGGAATACTGGAAGGAATGATAACGAGGCACAGGTGAGAGAGGGATAAGGAGCAGGAATGGCTGAGGATTGCAGTCCAGG
>NW_013962229.1:0-632 GCF_001266775.1 Austrofundulus limnaeus
CCGTCCGTCTGCCCGCCTGCCCATCTGCCCGTCTGACCCCATGCCCGCCCCCGTCCGTACACCTGCCTGCCCACCTGCCCGCCCATCTGACGGCCTACCCGCCTGCCCATCCCTCCGCCCGTCTTCCCCTATGCCCGCCTGCCCACCCAAATGTCCGCCTGCCCGTCTGCCTCCACTCCCGCCCAACGTCCGTACGCCCGCCTGCCCGCATGCCTGCCATCCCGCCTGCCCGTCCATCCGCCTGCCCCACGTCCGTCAGCCTGCCCGCACGCCCAGCCGTCTGACCGCCTGCTCGCCCGTCTGACCGCCCGCCTGTCTGCCCCCCCGCCCGCCTGTCTGACATGACAGGGGGTGGGCAGACGGACGGGGGGCTGGCAGGCGGATGGGCGGGCAGATGCGCAGGCGGTCAGACAGGCGGGCCGTCAGACGAGCGAGCGGTCAGACAGGCGGGCAGATGGGCGGGCGGGCGGTCAGACAGGCGGGCAGTCAGACGGGCGGACGGGCAGGCAGGCGGGGGACAGACGGGCAGGCGGACGAGCGGGCGGGAAGACGGACAGGCGGGCAGGCGGGTGGTCAGGCGGTCAGACGGACGGGGGCAAACGGGCAGATGGACAGGGGGCAGATGGGCGTGC
>NW_013962230.1:0-632 GCF_001266775.1 Austrofundulus limnaeus
TGTGTGTGTGTGTGTGTGTGTGTGTGTGTGTGTGTGTGTGTTAAATGTTTTGTCCTCTCTGTCTCCCTTTAACTCTTATTCACTCGGTGTCAGGCTTCAGTCTCCTCGGCCCCTCCCCTCTACACCATCAGGCTGGTGGGGTGGGGGGTGGGGGGTCTGCTCCGAGACCAGGCTCGACCAAGCACCTGACCCCTTCGGTCCGCCTCCACAGTCCTCCAAACCCGCCGTCCCCTCCGGTGGTCTCTCAGCTCATGAACTGCGTGTAGCCCTCCGCGCCCGTTACTATCACGTCCATCCAGATCCTCATGGCCTCGGGGGACGGAGCCACCATGAAGTAAAGTCGGTCGTGGGTTTTCACGCAGAAGGTCAAAGATGGGTTGGGGCTCTGAGTCACAAAAACAGGAACTTTTTATTGAACTCAAAACTGTAAAGTTGCACCTGTCACATATTTGTTAAAAACTGTAAAATATCCACTAAAAAGTCAATACAGCTTTAATGAAGTTTGACTTGACTAAATTTAAACACAAACATTTTGCATCTTTGAAATGAGAAATATGAAGGATAGATAGATAGATAGATAGATAGATAGATAGATAGATAGATAGATAGATAGATAGATAGATAGATAGATA
>NW_013962231.1:0-632 GCF_001266775.1 Austrofundulus limnaeus
GCAGACCGGGACAAGTCTGTGCAGGTCGCTCTGCTGTGGGGTCCAGCTCAGAGTGACCTCCGCCTTCCCAGACGAGTCGGTTCTGAACTCCTGGGTCATGTTGAAGGGCCCGCTGACCTGGAAGCCTTGGATCCTTCAGAGAAATAACAAGCGATGTAAGAAAGGAGGAGGCACACAGCACGGTGGTGTTTTCTGTTCCAGGAAAGGAAAGAGTCCAGTACTGAGCGTTCTGAGCCTGGGCCTGAGCGTAGAGCTGGAACGTCTGACCCAGAGTGGCGTGAAGAACGTCTCCGTGTGACGGAGTCCGGGACAGGAACATGGGCAGCAAGTCAGCATCTGCACAGCTGGAGATGGCTGGAAGGACTGAAACACAAACACACTTTTAGTTTTCATGTTGAACCAGCAAACTGCCACGACTACAACTAAACCCTGCTGACCCTTAAATCCACATATTCACCATCATCAGCTGCCAGGGACCAGAGGAGGACAGAACCAGTCCTGATGAGCAGCTGATGTGAGCAGAAAAAACTCCCGATTCATTGAACTGTTCTGGGGTTGGTAACGATCAAGTTCATTATAACACAGCTTCTTTTATTATGTAGACTGTTAGCTTCACTCGTTCTCTCTTACCC
>NW_013962232.1:0-631 GCF_001266775.1 Austrofundulus limnaeus
TCTGGTGTATTTGCCGAAAAGAAATATTGACATTAGAGTCACTTTTAAGGACACTTTTATTGTGGAGTGGTACAGCTTTTTTCTGTCTTTTTTTAGGAACAGTGAAAGCGATGATTTAAAACATCTGAGAACACTTTGCCTTCACTTGTGGTTGGAAGAGGCATCATGTGAGTTAGTTTGGCCTCTTTTTTTTTGCCGTACTGTGAATGATTATTTTGCAGTCCAGCAAAACAAAGCAGCAATCAACAATGAAAAAAGACTTCAAATTTTATTTTTACGTATTTATTCAGCTCAGGTACTTCCTCCGACAACAAGTGAGTCAGTCTGCCTGCTGGAAATTGTAAATCTTGTGGGTTTTATTGTTGAAATCAGACACATTAGACACATTTGTTAGCTGGGATTGGGAATTTGTGACTTTTTAAACATGTTCCCTATTCTCACGTCTCAATGGTTCTTTTTTTTATCAGCAGGTTTTTCTTAGCTCAAACATATATGACATTCTGGTGGCTTGCACTTCCTGTCTTTTTGCTTATCCGCAGGACTAATAAATGTGTACTTGTGTGTGTGTGTCCTGCGAGTGTGTGCTGAATGGATTTGCATGAGAGCCAGTGGGGTGACCCTGCTCTCTCAC
>NW_013962233.1:0-631 GCF_001266775.1 Austrofundulus limnaeus
TCCAGAGGGACAGTAGGTATAGTTGTTTGGACATGTCCAGAGGGACAGTAGGTATAGTTGTTTGGACATGTCCAGAGGGACAGTAGGTATAGTAGTTTGGACATGTCCAAAGGGACAGGGAGTTTATTGGTTTGGACAGTAGGTATTGTAGTTTGGACATGTCCAGAGGGACAGTAGGTATAGTTGTTTGGACATGTCCAGAGAGACAGTGGGTATAGTCATTTGGACATGTCCAGAGAGACAGTGGGTATAGTCATTTGGACATGTCCAGAGGGACAGTAGGTATAGTTGTTTGGACATGTCCAGAGAGACAGTGGGTATAGTAGTTTGGACATGTCCAGAGAGACAGTGGGTATAGTCATTTGGACATGTCCAGAGAGACAGTGGGTATAGTCATTTGGACATGTCAAGAGGGACAGTGGGTATAGTCATTTGGACATGTCAAGAGGGACAGTGGGTATAGTAGTTTGGACATGTCCAGAGAGACAGTGGGTATAGTCATTTGGACATGTCAAGAGGGACAGTGGGTATAGTAGTTTGGACATGTCCAGAGGGACAGTGGGTACAGTAGTTTGGACATGTCCAGAGGGACAGTGGGTACAGTAGTTTGGACATGTCCAGAGGGACAGTG
>NW_013962234.1:0-324 GCF_001266775.1 Austrofundulus limnaeus
TTTGGGATCAGGTATTTAGGGATCAGGTATTTAGGGGTCAGGTGATTTGGGATCAGGTATTTAGGGATCAGGTATTTAGGGGTTAGGTGTTTTGGGATCAGGTATTTAGGGATCAGGTGTTTTGGGATCAGGTATTTAGGGGACAGGTGTTTTGGGATCAGGTGATTTGGGATCAGGTATTTAGGGATCAGGCATTTAGGGGTCAGGTGTTTTGGGGTCAGGTATTTAGGGGTCAGGTGATTTGGGATCAGGTATTTAGGGATCAGGTGTTTTGGGGTCAGGTGTTTTGGGATCAGGTATTTAGGGGTCAGGTGTTTTGGGATC
>NW_013962234.1:1324-1631 GCF_001266775.1 Austrofundulus limnaeus
TCAGGTGTTTTGGGATCAGGTATTTAGGGATCAGGTATTTAGGGGTCAGGTGATTTGGGATCAGGTATTTAGGGGTCAGGTGTTTTGGGATCAGGTATTTAGGGATCAGGTATTTAGGGGTCAGGTGATTTGGGATCAGGTATTTAGGGGTCAGGTGTTTTGGGATCAGGTATTTAGGGGTCAGGTGATTTGGGATCAGGTATTTAGGGGTCAGCTGATTTGGGATCAGGTGTTTTGGGATCAGGTATTTAGGGATCAGGTATTTAGGGGTCAGGTGATTTGGGATCAGGTATTTAGGGGTCAGGTG
>NW_013962235.1:0-631 GCF_001266775.1 Austrofundulus limnaeus
ATACTGAGATGAAATTTGGTATGGTGGGAGCTGAGATCACCAACTTAATAGGACAATAAAATCATACGTTTAAAATGGTGGCCACGTGGTACTGTCCATCAGTATTTCACATCAAATTCTTTTTGTTTTGCTATGTTAGATAATTGCCTATGGTTCCTAAACCCAGAACTATTTTATAAAATAGTTTTATGTTATTTCAGTGGTTTAGAAAAAGTTTTTTTTATCTTTACACACTTCCCTTTGATAGGTTCCATATGGTTATGACAGATATTTACTTATTTGTTTGCTGCCAGTTTTTAAAATGCATCATGCAAGTACCACCCCTAATTCTCAATCATTTTGGAGGGACACCTGGGGTAGCCAATCAGGTGTCAGGGTTGGGGCACCCGCAACCCCCTCTGGTTCCGCCCCTACAAGCAATTGCAAGAGGTTCCTTTTAAACCAGAATGAAACACATTTCTTGTATTTTAAACCTGCAAATCCTTTACTTCAAGGTGTCAATAAACAAATAGACCTACTATACCAATTTTACAAGATGTAAGTATTGAACACTTCACCATTTTTCTCAGGAAATATATTACTAGAAGTGGTAATGACATGAAATTTTCACCAGATTTTGGTAACAACCCAA
>NW_013962236.1:0-631 GCF_001266775.1 Austrofundulus limnaeus
TACCATGAGCATCCCGCGGCCGGAGACCTGAAGCTCCAGGACCTGGACCGGGGCTGAAGATGCCTCATGGACCGCTGCGTCCCCGCCGTCAGTGCGCCACTTCAGGGCATCCCGAACGCCGAATAGCGGAGACATGTCGCGGTTTGGCGCCAGGCCGGTGGTCGCGGCGCTGCTGATCGCGGTGGTGGTCGGCGCCTTCTTCTTCTGCGAGTACCTCATCTACATCCCGACCATCTTCCAGTGCGCGTGGCCGAAGCTCGAGCGAACCCGGGCCGGAGAGGAGGGCATCGGCGGGGGGGACTCAGCGGTCCGCGCGATGGTTCTGTCGGACACCCACCTCCTCGGAGCTGTGGGGGGACACTGGTTCGACAAGCTGAGGAGGTGAAGCCTCTTTAAATTTAATTAATTAATTAATTAATTGATTAATAATAATAACAACAAAAAACAACAATAAAGCCGCCTTGTTTGATGGAACCGCAGGGAATGGCAGATGGAGCGGGCTTTCCAGACCGCTCTGTGGCTCCTCAAACCCGAGGTGGTCTTTATTCTCGGGGACATCTTCGACGAAGGCAAGTGGAGCTCCCAGAAGGTAAAGACCAGCTCCTGTTTTCTGCTCTGGATCAGTTATAAT
>NW_013962237.1:0-237 GCF_001266775.1 Austrofundulus limnaeus
ATCAATTAACCTAACAGTCATGTTTTTGGTCTGTGGGAGGAAGCCAGAGTACCCAGAGAAAACCCACGCATGCACGGAGAGAACATGCAAACTTTACCCAGGAAGGTCCCTGGGCCAGGATTTGAACCGATGACCTTCTTGCTGAGAAGCATCAGTTCTACCAACTGAGCCACCGTGTGCCACCTCTGGGGGTGTGGGTGGGGAAGTGGGGGGGAGGGGAGGTAGAGAGTGGAGGTG
>NW_013962238.1:0-631 GCF_001266775.1 Austrofundulus limnaeus
TGAAATATCGCGATATTTCAGTGTATCGATATTTTCTTACACCCCTAATGTCTAAACACAAACATGTCATTTTCCTAAAGTCAAAATGACCACACCCACAGTTAGTTGTTCAGCACTGGTCCAGTCCCAGTGCACCCAGCTGAGGAACACAGGGTTGTGACAGGAACAAGACCAGGAAGAGTTGTTGCAGCAGTTTGAACATAAAGCCTTTGTGTCTCGACAGAGGTAACGCTCTGAGGCAGGGCTCGTCGTGGTGGGGGTCTCGTGCTCTGGTGCTGTTGCTCCTTGTTGCTCTGTGCACGGCTGCAGCAGCCTTGTGGCTCTACGTGACCCGTTTGGACCGTGACATCACAGAAACGTTGGCCAGCCAGAGGGAACTGATCTCTCCTGAACCCAGGGTCTACAGCGTGCCATGCTCCGAGGACTACGACAACTACAAACGTTATCCAGGTGAGGACCCAGGATGTGCACTGCACACCAATCAGAACCCACTGTACCTGATAAAATCAGCTTCAAATTACCTGTGTGGCACTGTAAAATGTGGAAAGAAAAAAATCAGCATAAAGAGGAAAAATGACACTTATACAAGTAAAAACATTATTATTATTATTATTATTATTATTATTATTAT
>NW_013962238.1:1631-2352 GCF_001266775.1 Austrofundulus limnaeus
GTTGAAGACAAAGTTTGGTGTTATTGTAAAGTTTTACTGTACTTGTGTGGCCCAGGATGCACTCCTCAGAAATGTGGCAGAGCAGTCACAGATAGCGTGGTGACGAGGGAGGAGGCTCAGGTCCTTCGAAGGTAAACATGTCTCACTTTTATCCCTTCAGTTTCTTCATTTATCTCCTGTCTGTACTTCAGCGTTCAGTTTATCTGTCTGTCCCACAGGCTGGCTGAGAGAGGGATGGCACTGGCTGGGTCAGAGGGAGGAGTGAGTATAAATTAAATTTAATTACATTTTATAGCTTTGAGGCATTGATTAATCAAGAATCTTAGTGAGTAAAATTACTTTTGACTTCTTAAAGTCTCCCTCTCTTCCACGTACACAATATAACCTGGTCACACCCCTGGGGATGGTACCTTTATACGTCAGACATTAAATGTTAACAAATCCTTGTTTTTACTGCTGAGAAGACATGCATTACATAGAAACATACTGATTAAAGTAAATGGTTATAATTAATCCCAAACTGTGGAAGGTGGAAATGACATGGTTGGTTAAGTGGAAGGTGACATGGTTGGTTAAGTGGAAGGTGACATGGTTGGTTAAGTGGGAGGTGACATGGTTGGTTAAGTGGGAGGTGACATGGTTGGTTAAGTGGAAGGTGACATGGTTGGTTAAGTGGGAGGTGACATGGTTGGTTAAGTGGAAGGTGACATGGTTAAGTGGA
>NW_013962239.1:0-631 GCF_001266775.1 Austrofundulus limnaeus
GAGTTTGTCTCCTGACCTCACAGCTGAACAGAGAAGTTTATTGAACAACAGCAAATTCTTTCCATAAATGCCGAGCCGAACGGTACAGAAACAATGATTGGATCAGTGAGGGAAATTTCTCCACAGACTGGCATTAGCATTGACCCCCATCCTCCTCCACCTGTTCAGCTGCACACCTCCTCCCTCCCTCCCGTCCTCTCCAATCTATCCGCCTAATGAATTTTTACCTGGCACAGACTGTTTTAAACTCCATTTGGACTTGTGCCTACAATTACCTCCTCAGAGTCTCCAAAGTAACTGCGCTCAGCCTAATTAGTATGCATTATCAATTAACAAACTTAATAGCTGGCAGATTGATTGGATCCTCGGTAGAAGGGGGCAGAGCTGGAGTGAAACACAAAATGAAAAATCATCTCCCTCTGCACTTCTCATTTCTCTCACATTCAGATCTGTGGAGGTGCAACATTGTACAATTCTTTCATGTGTCGTTTTGTTTATCCCTAAACAAGCCCAAATAATACAAGAAGTGATGGTGGTTTTCTGGGTTACACCACAGACAGAACACATCTTATTTTTTAGTAAAAACATCAAGTACACACTGTAAAAATACTGTATTCTGAGACTTTAGGTT
>NW_013962240.1:0-631 GCF_001266775.1 Austrofundulus limnaeus
GTTTTTTCCAGATGGGCTCACCGACTGCATGGACCCAGACTGCTGCTCTCAAATCTCCTGCCAGGGTCAGACCTACTGTCGTGGCTCAGCCGACCCCGCTTCAGTCGCCGGCCAGAGCCAGAGCACGGCCGCCCAGCCCCCGTCCAAGAGTTTTTATGACCGGGTCAGCTTTTTGATCGGTCCCAGTGGCAGTCATGTGATACCCGGGGATAACCCTTTCAACAGCAGGTAAGCAGCTGAAGGCCTTACTGACAGCTCCTTAATTATTTGGATCGTGTTAGCTGTTTGCTGTCTAATTACCAGCTGAAGCGGGCACCTGTATTTGTGCAGCTGAATTGTCACAAGTGTCACAATGTGTTTGGACTCAAGATTTGTTTACAGTTGCCAAAATGTTTCCTTTTTTTTTTCCTTTCCTTTTTTTTTAGCAATAAGTCACTCAAGTGAAAAACTGTTCAAATCTACCCACACACATACAGTATTGTGTTCACACCAAAGTTTCCAAGAATATAATTAAACAGAATACAAAAGAGATGTCATTTTTATTGCTCGTAAATGTACCATTTGTCTTTTAATCCTTTAATAGGTAGATGAATGGATAGATAGATGGGTAGATATATGAGTAGATATATAT
>NW_013962241.1:0-631 GCF_001266775.1 Austrofundulus limnaeus
CACTAAAGGACACAACAAACACGCTCTGGGACCAACAAGCAAACTACAGGAACCAACAGACTAATTGGAAAAACAAACTACATTCTACAAAAACAAATGTCACACCACAAGAAAAACTGACCACAAAAACCAACAAACAACTGAAGGAAACACAAACAGACTGCAGGAACCAGAAGAGATCACAAGAAACAATGAATGAAAGTCAACAACAAATCACAGGAACCATCAGACTGCAGGAACCCACAACAGACCTCTGAAACTGATGACAAACAGTGGGAACCAATGATAGATGAACAAAAATCAACAAATTACAAACACAAGAACCAAAGGACTAACTGCAGAACCAAGAACTGAGTTGCTTCAGTTTGTAGACATGAACAAATTCAATATATTTGTGTGTAAGAATGGCAACACGGTTTGATTTGCTGGAAAGTGATGACGCATCTGTCCAGTCCAGCTCCTCTACGGTCTGGTGTGGTCTGGTGTAGTCTGGTGTGGTCTGGTGTGGTCTACATCCTTCAAACAGGTGAAAATAAATGATCAGCACTAAGATAGATAGTGTAAAACTTTTCTGAATTAGATCGTTTGGACCTTAGAAATCAAATCTAACATTTCTATCAACACTAGGCAG
>NW_013962242.1:0-630 GCF_001266775.1 Austrofundulus limnaeus
AAATAAAATTGTCATATAAGTTGAATCAAATCAAATTTATTTATGCAGCACTTTTAAGAACAAGTGCCTTCAGCCAAAGTGCTCCAAAAGCAATGAATTGCAACTGTAACTCAAAGGAAGTAAGAAATATTAGCACGGCAAGATACAATGAACTAATTAAAAGGCTTAAATTGTATAAAAATGTTAACTCTCGTGTTAGAAGGCATGTTTTTAGACTTAAAAACTGTGAGGGAATGGTGCTAATATTTCTAAGTGCTTTGTATGTGGTACATCTCCATACAACATTTGCAACAAATTTAGTCAGTTTACATTTATAGAGAAGAATAATGAACTTTGAAAGCCCTGGTTAATCAAATTGAGTTCCTAGAAACCTTGACGTGAGGAGCAGGAAACAGAAACTGAGTGGACTGGTTATTTCTGCCAGCATGAATGAAAAACTAAAGCGGCTGAACTTGTGAAATTATACAAAGCAATTCATGGAACCCAAGGCTAATAGGCTAACGAGAAAGTATATTCAATGGCATCTGCCTAACTGCACAAAGAAATGTGAACAACCACTGCAATACCTGGTAACGTATTATTTTGTGTTCACAATAGCTGTCCTTTTGGTAACTGCTGTCTGGCTAACAG
>NW_013962243.1:0-630 GCF_001266775.1 Austrofundulus limnaeus
TTAATGAAGATTGGCCACCAGGCTGGTTTAATTTAGCCATGAAACGTCCCACACTAAAATGACAGGTGTTTCAGTTTCTTAGACTAATCCCCATATACTGTATATTTAAATCTTACTTGAATCGTTAAGGTGCAAGCAAAATGAAACTTAAACAATTCAGTGTATCATTGTCTGTGAAGTTTATACATTACATAAGTCATCAATCAATCCAATTTTTTCCTAAACTTTATGGGGGGCGGTTACACAGACATCATGCTGACCTGTAAGAGGTCTACAAGTTGATAAACACAAGGTCTACCTTGTATATTTTTGTCATTTTAAACATAAAACTATAAAAGGATATGCATAGTGCATGTAGAAAACAAATTAGAGAGATCCTCTGGTTCTGTCTGCCCTGTCGTGCAGTGATTGGATAAAACGTCCTAAAGTCTACTGGCTGAGCACTATCAGGACAGCTTCTTGATGATAAAATATGCATAAAATGCCACCACACGTTATTTAATGCCACCTCGCATTTGCGTGTTATTTACAGCACCACACATTCTGTTCTGATTCACGACACGTTTGCACGTAAAAAATGCCACAGCCCGCAAATTACGGGTTAGAAAAAGGCGCAAATATACGTCTAAT
>NW_013962244.1:0-630 GCF_001266775.1 Austrofundulus limnaeus
TAAGGTGGCAGCCCAAGGAGAGGCATTTCCTCAGCATGATGTTTACATACAGTATATAGCATATATAAAGTATAACACCTAAAACCAGCTGAACTGCTACAGTACAATAAGAAGAGCAGGAAACAGTGAAGTTCTTATTATTGAAGCTTTTCTTTTAGCAGCTGCCAGTCAAACCTCCACTTCCTGTCCCCCTGTGTACGGGATTAATCTTGTGCCAACAGGAACTGAATTAGAATTGATGAGATTGAATCTGAATGTGTATAATTTGGAATTGAATGCATTGGTTTGAAACTGAATTTTACTCAATTGAAACTAAATTTAATGTTTTGTACTTGAATTAATTTGCTTTGAATCCAGAGGTTGCACTAGACTTTTTTGCCGTCCGTCATTTTGACTGACGATGATCAGTTTTTACCTGTCACTGTCTTTTTTAAATGATAATAACTAAACATTCACAGAATGTGGTTATTGTCATGCTGGTTTTGTAGTTCTGCCTCAGATGATGTGCCTGCAGGATTTCATTGGAGAAAATCTCATCAGTGCACTTCACACTACAGGCCACATGAGCACGATGCACACGGTGCTGAAAAACAGTGCATCTGATCCACACCAGGTCCAAAACACACAATG
>NW_013962245.1:0-630 GCF_001266775.1 Austrofundulus limnaeus
TTTAAATAAATAATACAAACTGCAGTTGATCAATGTGACTTGATGTGGTGTCTCTGGTTTGTTTTGTTTATCAGATTGATGCCAATGTTTGAATCAAATATTTGTTGCATTTTACGCAATTTTTTTGCGATATGCCGTTTACACAGGCTGTTATCACGAGGATGATAAATTTGTGGTATATTGCGCAGCCCTGGTTCTGGTTCTGTCCGGTGCTGCAGTCCATGAATCTATTGATTGAATATTTTAATCCAATGGAACTGGATTTATTAGCTGTAAGCCTAAATCAGTCAGCGTAACAGGAAATAAACCTGTGAAATAAATCACTCTGGGTGAACAGATTCTGTATAAAAAGAAGTGAGCTTCACTTTTTGAGTTGAATTATTTTAAAATAAAGGAACTTTTTTGATGATATTCTAATTTACTGATCTGTACCTGTGTTCTGTGTTTGTACGAAAGTGGATCGGGGCCACTGGGGAAAAAAGAATTGTGACTTTAATCAGAATTTGAAATTAAAGTCAGATATTTTTTTTCAGTGGCCCTAATTGTCTTTCATGGTGTTTGAGGTTTGGGTGGAGATGACAGAAGTTTCTCAGTCAGGAAAAAAAAATTGTATAAGTCTTCTGGACGGGT
>NW_013962246.1:0-630 GCF_001266775.1 Austrofundulus limnaeus
CAGATATAATGTGTAAGATCCCAAACATACCAGTCGAGTGTTTGATTCCATGACAGACATCTGCTTCCTCTCTGAGGTGAACAAACTCTGTAATAAATCCTTCGCAACCAGAAAATGAGTCACAGTTCAAACCTCTGGCTCAGAGCTCCTTTACAACCTCTCCGTGACCTTTCGTCCTCCGATGCAGCCTTCTCAGGACCTCTCGTAGAACCTTTAGAATCCCAGTCCAATCCTAACAGAGTGAGACAAACTGTTGGAAATACGATACGTCACAATCGCTGGCTCTGCCCTTCACTCACACACATCATCCAGCTCTGAGGAAAACCAACATTCAAGAGTACAAAGAGCACAGGGACATTTTTAAAATCTAGGCAACTCATTGCTAGGAACGACCAAAAACAGATGGATTATTGATTGTTTATTTGCCCTTCAGTTCTCTGAAATCGTGGTGGAAATGTTACACAGAGGCACATTTTCCACTTGACTCCTCTGGGACAGAAAAAAAACTTTTATCTTTACATTTCTGCCCCTTTTTTAACAGAACACTCCTGTGCTCCTCAAATATATTTTAACTTTATTAATTGAATTATGTAGAACCCTCAGTTCAAGTTCAAGTTTATTTATATAGTG
>NW_013962247.1:0-630 GCF_001266775.1 Austrofundulus limnaeus
CAGTTTAAATGTTTTTAAATCAATTCTTCTCCTAAATCCTCACAAATCAAAGATGGCAGCTGCTGTTTGTCAGCACCTGAACATTTGTATTTCGTCTTATTAATCTCTGTAATTCTAACCGACGTAAGAGTGGAAGCGATCATTTTTGTGCCACGCGCTGAAAGCTGGAACGTCGTCTCATTGGTTGAATTATTCATTCGGAGCGCAGGATTGCTGTTTGGCCATGTGTCGATGATTGTCTCCAGGCTGATTTGACGGCAGCTGCGAGGTTTTCAACAATGGAAAAGCCAAACATGATCGACGTTCTCTTGTCCAACTTTTCGTCCTCAGCAGAAACGCTACGTTTATGTTTTATAAAACCTAGTGCACCACGTCCTGGCTTCAGTCCAACACTGCTGTTTTCATCACCAGCCGTGCTGCACGATTAAACATTTTCCCTGTGCGTTTGATATCTGCTGATGAATTGATCTTTTCTGATGCTGCAACGTAGCCATGCTTCACGGTGATACATGTTCTAGTAGGACTGATCCTCTCAAACCGCGAAAATTGAGGCAATTTATGGTTTCTGCTTGACAGTAGCATATATCTGAAGGTTTCCTCCACAGAGAAAAAGTTCCAGACAAGGTGAAT
>NW_013962248.1:0-630 GCF_001266775.1 Austrofundulus limnaeus
AGAGACATGTCCAAATGTCCCTTTAATGTCCAGGTGTCCTTATGATGGACCAGAGACATGTCCAAATGTCCCTTTAATGTCCAGGTGTCCTTGTGATGGACCAGAGACATGTCCAAATGTACCTTTAATGTCCAGGTGTCCTTGTGATGGACCAGAGACATGTCCAAATGTCCCTTTAATGTCCAGGTGTCCTTATAATGGACCAGAGACATGTCCAAATATACCTTTAATGTCCAGGTGTCCTTGTGATGGACCAGAGACATGTCCAAATGTACCTTTAATGTCCAGGTGTCCTTATAATGGACCAGAGACATGTCCAAATATACCTTTAATGTCCAGGTGTCCTTGTGATGGATCAGAGACATGTCAAAGTGTCCCTTTAATGTCCAGGTGTCCCTGTGATGGACTAGAGACATGTCCAAATGTACCTTTAATGTCCAGGTGTCCTTATGATGGACCAGAGACATGTCCAAATGTACCTTTAATGTCCAGGTGTCCTTATAATGGACCAGAGACATGTCAAAGTGTCCCTTTAATGTCCAGGTGTCCTTGTGATGGATCAGAGACATGTCAAAGTGTCCCTTTAATGTCCAGGTGTCCTTGTGATGGATCAGAGACATGTCAAAGTGT
>NW_013962249.1:0-630 GCF_001266775.1 Austrofundulus limnaeus
CTTCCAGCACCAGTTTTCCTTTTTCCTTTGCGCTGGCCAAGTGGCCCAGACTGCCGGCGTCAGCGCTCAGCTCCAAACTCTCTCACTGAGAAAAGTTTGCCTTTTTTCTACCATCGACTCCGCCGAGTCTCGATCCCCCCACCAGTCCCAAACTACTCACAGCAGAACCGTCCCGGGTTGTTGGGAGTGTGAAGAAAAACTCACCTCACGGTAATAAAAGGAGTCCTCAAACAGACGGAGCTGCGCGTTTTATCTTGTATTTTGTTTTGTTTTTTTTATGTGCGTGTTTGTTTCATTCCCAGGGTCCGGGTCCCGACTGTCTGCTAACGCGCGTCACGACGCTTACTGGGAGACTCCGCCATGTCAATCAAATCTGGGACGCACATGGAGCTCGAGAGCCCGCCTCCTACCGTAATACACGACACGGTGCGCACGCAGAAACACAGCGACAGCACAACTCCGCTGCAGAGATCATCACCCGCCACCAAATATAATGTCTTTGTGGAGCTGTTTGTTAACAAAATATCTCCCAAACCACAGTTTTTATTTTTTTATCTATTTACATTTAGTTTATTTTACAAATGTACTAATTTCATTGAAAACAAAATAACTATATACAATAGAAAATAA
>NW_013962250.1:0-630 GCF_001266775.1 Austrofundulus limnaeus
TGTGTGTGTGTGTGTGTGTGTGTGTGTGTGTGTGTGTGTGTGTGATGTTGATTTTAAGTTTGCAGAACAGCCTTTAACAATAAACTTTTCTAAGGCTCGTAGTTCCAACATGTGTATCTGTTGTGTAACAGTCTTGTTGTATTTGTGTAGAACATATTAAAGCTACACAAACTTGACACAAAGCTCGGTCAGTCATTTAGTTAGTCTGTGATGTGTTTCAGCAGGTGAAACTTACCTGAAGATGACACGAACATGTAGCAGCGGTGCAAACAGCAGCCTGTCCTGTCCCGTTCTCTGACAACACAAACAGGATGTCACACCACACGATCTTTGTGCTCCACGTCACGGACTGACACGAGCCGATCAGTCAAATAAAAACCGGAAGTAGCTCAAGTAAGTGAACAGATCCAGGATCTGTCAGGAGGAGAGCGCGTGCCCAACAAGCTGCATGATTTTCTGCAGCCGCCAGGCATTAAAATACAAGTCTGAAACCTCCCAGTCACGTGACACGCCCCCCGCGTCATTCTGCAGCGCAGTGCATTCTGGGAATTTGAGTGCATGATGCTTGTTCTATCTATCTATCTATCTATCTATCTATCTATCTATCTATCTATCTATCTATCTATCTAT
>NW_013962251.1:0-630 GCF_001266775.1 Austrofundulus limnaeus
ACAGAAAGGCATTCAGTACTAATAGTTTTCTAGTAATCTGATTATTTCTGTTTTGCATCATTGTCTTAGTGTTAAGCAATATCGCCTCACAGCAATAAGGCCCTGAATTCAGTCCCCAGTTCAGATCTATGGTCTTTCTGTGTGGAGTTTGCATGTTTTCATTGTGCTTGCACAAATAGCATGTGATCTGTGTAGCTTGATAAAAAAAACTGATACATTTTTTTTCACATTTTGAATAGATATTGGTAAAAACAGCTATAAATTCTCTGCAGCAGATCATCTGTAGGCGTAAACTGCCTATTAGGACATGCTGAGGTGCCAACAGGCTAACTTAGGATGAACGAAACAACAGAGTAAACAATCTACATGCTGAATTTCACCATGTTGCAATCAGTTTTTTGGGGTGCGTTAGCTTGCATGAGTAAACATTTAGCTAAAAGTACTGATGTATGTAAGAAAAGCCTCAGAGTGCTGTAAGCCTGGTGGCAGAGTTTAGTCTTGTTTTCGCAAGACTGATTCTTGCCTTTAACCAGACTCTAGCAGTTTTCAGCTGATGTCATTAATAAAAATAAGGGAAAGAAAGGGGAACCATGGAACTCCTGAAACTGTTTAAGAATGCAAATCCTATTT
>NW_013962252.1:0-630 GCF_001266775.1 Austrofundulus limnaeus
TCCTTTCTTAACTTTTCACATCAACCCCAGTGTAATGTTTTATTAAAACATCTACACAGGAAACACACAGCCACAGGACTTTAATCTGTTATCCCCTGCTGCTCTTTGGCTGTGTATAATACATCAGTGGACACACAAACCTCACAGACACATTCGCTCATGCCTCAGACCTTGAAATGGCTAGTCGCTAAGCATCTAATATGATTCATAGCAGCACAGTGACCAGCCTGATGACTGCTGATACCCCTTCGGAACAAATGGCCTCCTTGTGTGATCGAACAGCGTGATCCCGTTCTGTCAAGTTTAAGATTATACAGAATCCAGAAACATCATAATTAAGTTGTTTACTATTATTTGAAACTAATTCATAGTGGTATATTTTAGCTGCAAGCTAAGTTCAGCTAAGGTCATTGTAATTTTTTAAACAGACCCTCCTAATAATTATTTTAACCATTTAAATGCAAAAGGAGAACAACTTGAATGAGCATTTTTGTGATTGTGGGATGTTTGAAGCCAAATGGGGCTTCGAGAGCATGTAGTAAAAATTAAACTTTCAGTATATTTGATACTGATGATATATGTATTTAAGGTGTCTTATTTGTACGTTTGATAAATTGCCCATACAAGAGT
>NW_013962253.1:0-629 GCF_001266775.1 Austrofundulus limnaeus
TAAAACCTCTCCAGTTTATTTGTAATCTTTGCATCCAAGAAGCCAGATTTGCTTATAATCTGAACTGAGAATTATAGAAAAATCAGCCAAAGTTCAAAGAAAAACAGACCTTCAGAAAGCCTGGAGAGCAAGATAACTTTAAAGGATAAAATAACAAGACTTTGAAGGAAAGTGTTAAGAATGATTCAGGACTTTTGCACAGCACTATATGTAAACATCGTTTTTCTTTCTAGATAGAGTGCAACAGATAAATGCTAACATAATTTAAAAACACTGTTTGTAGAAAACAATATTCAGAGAAACAAATAGCTGCTCATATTTAACTGCAAAACTACTTCACATCTTTCATCTGACACTTCACCTTTCAGCATTTCCTGTAGTTTAAGGTAAGAGATTCAGCGGGAAAACAAACAAAAAAAAAACCCCACATACAAATATAAAAATAGAGTCACAAAGTAAAAGAAAAACAGATATTCTGGAATCACAAGACAGTGGGAGAAAGAGGAGAGAGATGAAAAACACAAGTGAGCGTTCAGACAGAGGAGCAGAAGGACACGAGTTGACAGGAGTACAAACATGTAAAAGTCAAAACAAGTCTGACATGCACAAATACAAGCGAGTGTAAAGAC
>NW_013962254.1:0-629 GCF_001266775.1 Austrofundulus limnaeus
GCCCACATCCAGCACCGCTTTACCCCGACACACATCTGGGTGATCCAGGAGGTACCTACAGGGAGTGGTGGAAACAAATTAGAAGAAAAAGCGGTTTAACAGTAGATAATTTATGTTAGGAACTTGGTCGGACCTCGAGAGCGCCTGTCCTCCTGGCCAATAAATCGCCCAGTACGGGTCATCGAAAGGCCAGAGTTCTGGTTTCTCTCTCCAGAATCTGCAGTTGGGAGTAAATAATCTTAGTTTGAGCTCAGGAGTCAGACTCTTCCCCACAACCACCTCAGTGTTCTCGGCTATAAACCTTCTGATATCATCGGAAGGACTGCTAAAGGAGAGATAGGATCTCGGTCTGTGAGTCTGCAGCTTGATAACATACCGGAGACGATTTAAAAGTGATAAACCTGCGAACATTTTCAGTCAAATGCAAGCTAACGTCAGGACTAGCTGCTAACAAAGTTAGCCACATAGCTGCGATTCAGACCGCTTTATTTGTATTTGCTTGTAAAGGTTAAAATTAAATCTCTGAAAACAAATGTGAGAAAATTCGAGCTTCGTTGCTAAAAACACCGTTCCGCTGCTAAACACCCCCCCCCTGAAAACGGGACGTACTTAAGTTCCGCCTTGAAAGG
>NW_013962255.1:0-383 GCF_001266775.1 Austrofundulus limnaeus
TTACCCATATGTTGGACACAGGTGCTCCTATCTATCCATCCATCCACCCATCCATTCAACCCTTCGTATGAATGCAGCTGAAAGATCTGACTGTCAAACAGGAAATAGAAGAATTCAGACAAAGAAAATGTTTTACAGCAGAAAACTATCAGCCTGGCAATTATAAATTGTCATTTTTAAAATATAACCCTTATGTACACATGTAACCACCCCATCACATTCCTAATGTGTCTCATCTCTATTTAAATCTTTAGACAAGGTGCTGCTCCTAATTGGCTGTGTTATATCTAGACAACATCAAACTGAGACTTTAAGGCTCAAAGATGAAACCTAAAAGAAGTGTTGTTTAAACGGTTTGGAGAGTTTTCTCCACTTTTGTCTTA
>NW_013962255.1:1383-1629 GCF_001266775.1 Austrofundulus limnaeus
AAGTGTTGTTTAAACGGTTTGGAGAGTTTTCTCCACTTTTGTCTTAATTATTCAGACTTGTGTAAGTTCCAGCTTTACTTGAGAGCTGGGAGTTAGTCTGGTGGTGAAGTCTCCAGACTTTGGTGCAGAAGATCAGGAGTTCAAGTCTGGTAACAGTTTTGAAACATTTCTTCTCTTCCATTCAGGTAACTGACTAAACTTAGGTTAGTAAAACCATGACATGAGAGCTTAGAGTTAGTCTGGTGG
>NW_013962256.1:0-629 GCF_001266775.1 Austrofundulus limnaeus
ATCGGAGGCATCTACGCCTCCGCCATGGCCTGGGCCATCATCCCACACTACGGTGAGAAAAACGCTGAGTCAGCGTCACCGCTAAAACCAAACACCAAACATTTGTGTGTTTGTCGGCGGCTGAGTGGCGTGCTTCTCTCTCCTCCCGCAGGCTGGAGCTTCCAGATGGGCTCGGCCTACCAGTTCCACAGCTGGCGTGTCTTCGTGTTGGTGTGTGCCTTCCCCGCTGTGGCGGCCATCTCTGCCCTCAGCACCATGCCCGAGAGCCCCCGCTTCTACCTGGAGGTCTGCCGCTCCCCTCGCTGCTCCTGAAATATTACCTGAAGAAGTTATTTACCACCAACTTTTAAAAGAACGCTGTCTGCTGCCTTACATTCAATTTTTTTAACTGATAATATCTAAAATACTGTCAAATTAAGAGTTAATTTAATATTTGATTCATTAGCTGTGGCAGCTATCTTCAGCCTAGTTTACTAGTCAATCAGTTGTAGATGTGCATCAAATAATTAGGAGTTTCATATAAAGAAAAAAACTTTTTGCAGTTTTTTGTTCAATGTCTGTTAAAATGAGTCAGGCTGCACTTGGTCATTTTTAGTAATGTTGGGCCTCATGCAAGAACATGTTCGTAT
>NW_013962257.1:0-629 GCF_001266775.1 Austrofundulus limnaeus
GGTTATGACTTCAAATTAATTCTGAAACTTACCGGATGTTGACGTCGTTTTATTACGTAGATTTGCCTGAAGTGCAAAAGAACAGTTTCAACTTTAAGTGAGACCAAAGAGTTTTATTTGCTCTCCGGAAGTTAAAAGCTGGATGAACAAACTTTAGACTTTTGTCACGTTGTTGTTGTTCCGGTCAAACTCAGCGTGCTTTGTTAAACAAACAGAAGAAAGAAACACATCCGGGACATGGAAACGGTTCTAGAACAAAAGAAACTTTGGTGAGTTGGTTTAACAAGTAGTTTTTCTTCTTTTGTTCCCTTGTCTTTATTAGCCTTATGTCTAATTACAGACAATCACAGAAGATTTATTGTTTTATTTCTAAAATCTGAAAACTAGAAGTTGTTAAAGTCTTAGCTATTAAGGTTAGCTCAAAGTTGTACAAAATTAACTTTGAGTTCCATACAAAATCTTATAAAACACCAAACAGAGAAACTGAATTATTTTTATTTTATTTTATTTATTTATTTATTGTTGTTGTTGTTGTTGTTGTTGTTGTTGTTGTTGTTGCCAAGACGGTTCTGAATAGCTTTTAGATCACCAATAAGTACTGAAAGGCTATTAAAGGTAAACCCCTTAAT
>NW_013962258.1:0-629 GCF_001266775.1 Austrofundulus limnaeus
CTCAAAAATTCTCCTCTAACATGCACTTTAATGTTTGTAGAATATTCTAAAAATAAAATGTTGGATCGTTTTACACCTTTTTGATGATGGACACGCTGAAGCATTTTTGTCTCCGGACAAAGTCTGGTTGCTGTGATTTGGCATCTGAGCTGTTTGCTTGGATTCAGTTGAAAAAATGATAATTACCAGCAGGTTTTACTGGCAGAGTGAAACATAAATACTCTGGCAGAAACAAGATCAGGGAAATATTGGGTTTTGTGCTCGAAAGAAAATGAGATGATAATATAAATTCTGAATCACAGTCATTATATTAAAGATCGAGAGATTTGCATTAAAACACATTATATGTTTGGACAGAACTGCTGAAAACCTGCAGTGATTTAGTTTTACTGAAATGTGAAGTTACACAGTTTTTGGCACAAAAATAATCATCTATTGACACAAAACAGCTCGTTTCCTCAAAAATACAATGTTCCAGACTATTCCATTGTGCCTGGACTACTGGTTAATGCACAAATGGTTAGTAAAGTTCTTTGAATCTTTGAATCTTTGGTGATGTATGGCTTGGATGCAGCTGCTGGACCATGGAAATCCATTCCATGAAGCTCTCTGCACACCCTTCTTGAGCT
>NW_013962259.1:0-629 GCF_001266775.1 Austrofundulus limnaeus
GTTTTTATTAGCTTTAAAATAAGGGCTTTTCTGACAAAAAAAAGGGCCACGTTTAAGTTTAAATCAACTTAAAATAAATACTTGTGTTATGGTGTTTTTAATCGCTTCAGCAGTGTATCAGTTTTTAAATCCATCCTTGTCTTTTATGACAATCAGTGGATTAAATGGTTTGAAAGGCATTTATACATACAGGTATCCTAAAAGAACTTTGTGTTGTTGTGGAAATTTTGTTTATTCATTGACGTACAGAGTTTGTCTTGCTTGTATTTTACATTATATTATTAGGAAGTGTTAGAAAAAAAACATGGTGAACTTGGGTTTGTATTCATGTTTTATCAGCAGCATTTATCAGTCAGTGCTCTTTTAAGACAAACAAATCAAAACAAGACTTAAAACAATCATCTGACTGAGTGGTTTAGCAATTAACTTGTTAATATCTTAAATACCTCAAAATTCAATCACAAGGCAAAAAACACATCAACACAACACGCTCATTACAAACACACTAATACACATTTTTGTTTTTAAGTTCCACTTTCAGTAGATTCCAATATGTGGGATTAATTCATCTTGTTTTGTTGTGGATTTATCTGCCAGTTTATACAGCGGGTAAAATAAGTATTGAACAC
>NW_013962260.1:0-629 GCF_001266775.1 Austrofundulus limnaeus
TTTTTGTTTTCTTTTTGTAAATATTAGTGAAGCTTCAGTTTGTAGAAGTTGTGTTCTGAAAATAAGAGGCAGATAAAATAAGATTTTTTCTTCACTCTGTTCTCTTTTCATTCATGACATGATTTACTGTTTATTTGACTGTATGTTGAGTTTGTTTTTATGAATGAAATAAAGTGAATAAAAACCTACAGAAAAAGGACAAACAGTGTGAAAGCACAACTGCACACACATTTTGATTCCCAACCCTAAAGTCATGAAGGTCCAGTGCAGTTCCCAGTCAGAGGTCCTGGCTGGAAGCATCATCACATGAAACCTTTCATTAAATGTGGCCTGAGGTCAACTTTTAATGTTAGCATGAGGACAGGACGTCTGTCAGTCAGAGGAGGCTTTATTAACAGCATTTATGACTGAATAAGACTCTTTTTATTTTACAGCAACTCTTTGAAACCTTGTTTCAGAAACAGACATTTAGAATTAAACATAATATTAATGCTTTTTATTTATTAGCACCTTTCAAGACAGCCGAGGACACTTGTTGTATCAGGAGAAACAGGCAAATATAGTGTTTTGACTAAAATGGTAACAAAAATTGCATTTTGTCAAAACAAAATGAATAAATACTTTATTAA
>NW_013962261.1:0-412 GCF_001266775.1 Austrofundulus limnaeus
TATTCCGAAATCCTCCAGCTGTGCCATCTATCATAAGGACAGGCTGTGGAAGGTGGGGGGGCTAAGTAATTATGTGGTGTGTGTGATCAGATTAAGCGTCACTACAGGAATAAATCCAGTAATTTTTAGCCGGTTACCTGGTGGGTGGGATGCATGGTAGAAAATAAATATTAGTTAAATCCTTCTTAAAGGTGGTTTGTGTTTGCATCTAGGAAAAATCCAGAAACCAAAATCTTTTTTTCCTCTTTTTAGTCCTGTCTGTGGGACAACGTGTGGGCTGGGTGTCCACAGAGCAGGTGGTGTTTCACAAAATTGTGTCATTTATTGATTTTAGAGTAAAATTACTCCTAGGTTAAGAATTCTGACACAAAACGTGACTGCGAGTGTAGTTGTGAGTGTATTGTGTGTAGGA
>NW_013962261.1:1412-1629 GCF_001266775.1 Austrofundulus limnaeus
TTTTTGGACCATCTTGAACACACACACAGGATTGTCTGTTTTGTTGTATGGAAGGGTCAGAGGCGGTGATGGTGCTCTGTGACTCTTCGTAGATCTCGGTTTAGTGCGAGCGGCTGGAAGATGAAAGTTAACTGGATCTGGACATGACGTTTGTTTGATATTAATCTCATCAGGTTCTTTCATGTTGTTAGCAGAATCCAGGAGAGAACACTCCACT
>NW_013962262.1:0-629 GCF_001266775.1 Austrofundulus limnaeus
GTCTCCGCCTCTCATCCACACATCTCCCCTCAAATCAGTCCCAGATCGTTTGGCAGCTCATTCTGAAACAAGCTGCTCAGAAACCAGCTGAATGGAGAGTTTTTTTCCCCCTCGAACTGTGAGGAGCAACTGGTTCAACTTCCTTTTATCTGCAACTTATTAAACTTCCCCTTCAAGCTCAGAGTCGTATCAACAAAACACTTACATTTCACTTTTTTTCCAGACTGAACAAGTTTCAAGCAATAGTCCAACTTTCAACCTCACATAAACATCGCCTCTGGTTTCAGTACAGGCTCACATGGAGGAGTCTTGTTTTATTTTCTGTTTGAATGAAGAAAACTGTTTGTTGTTTTGAAGTAAAGAAAGCGGTGCACTCACCCCCCGACTCCAGTGGCTTTGAGTTTGGAGTGCGGGCCATTGTCCGGCTCCATTACTTCATTCTTCCCTCCGAGGATTTTATTTCCGTCCGGAACAGTTGAGTTTGGCCATCCCAGGTGTTCCTGTCGGGCTCGCGCGCGAGGAAGTGAACGTGCAAAAACAAACAAACAAACAGCGGTGTTAAGTTAACCAACACGGAATCCAGTTTGGAGTCATTCCTCTTCTCTGCAGCCTCCTCTTTGAGAAGAAAA
>NW_013962263.1:0-629 GCF_001266775.1 Austrofundulus limnaeus
AACAATAGATAGAACAATAGAATGATAGAACAATAGATAGAACGACAGAACGATACTAAAATAGATAGAATGATACTACGATAGAACGATAGACAGAACGATACTACAGTAGATAGAACGATAGATAGAACGATAGATAGAACAATACTACGATAGATAGAACGATACGATAGATAGAACGATACTACGATAGATAGAACGATTGATAGAACGATACTACGATAGAACGAGAGATAGAACGATACTACGATAGAACGATACGATAGATAGAACGATACTACGATAGATAGAATGATAGATAGAATGATACTATATAGATAAAACGATAGATAGGACGATACTACAAAAGATAGAATGGTAGATAGAATGATACTACGATAGATAGAATGATAGATAGGACGATACTACAATAGATAGAATGGTAGATAGAATGATACTACGATAGATAGAACGATAGATAGAATGATACCACGATAGATAGAACGATAGATAGAACGATACTACAATAGATAGAATGATAGATAGAATGATACTATGATAGATAAAACGATAGATAGGACGATACTACAATAGATAGAATGGTAGATAGAATGATACTACGATAGATAGAACGATAGATAGAATGATAC
>NW_013962264.1:0-629 GCF_001266775.1 Austrofundulus limnaeus
GAGACAGAATCATAACAATAAGCTTATGTTCCTTTTTTATTACCTTTTATTTATCAGAGGTGTCAAACATCTTAACTCCTTCGGAAGCAGCTCTTTACTGCACCGTCTGTGGGAGACGTGAGCTGGATCAGGAGACTCGAGCCGTCTGTTTAGTCGTTTGTTTAATGGTCTGAACATGGTTTATGTTGGAGACAAGCAACACGAGTGTCCTTGTGGCTGCAGCATGCAGAATATCAGCATAAATCTGGGTGGTGGAAGTGAAGCAGGCAACACTTCCTCTTCCTTTAGAGCCGCACATGAATACTTCACTCCTCCACTCCCCAAACAACTGAGGCCAAAAACCCACAGGGCTGTGAAACCATACAAGTTCATCTCTCCTAAATGTGAAAGTCTGCTAGTTTAAAATAAAAAAAGAATGTTGTTCAGCAAACATGCTGAATAACGACTCAAGGAACACAGTAAAAATGTTGATAATGTCTGTCAATCTACATGCTCATGCAAAGACAAGACTAATTCGCAAACGTCTAACCTTCAATTTGACCTCACAAGTCGATTCCGCTGCATGTGAGAAGTTTCATTTCTTAGCAAATTATCTCTTGAACCACTGGATGGACCTCTCACAAATGAAA
>NW_013962265.1:0-370 GCF_001266775.1 Austrofundulus limnaeus
GCCCTGGATTAAACTATACCCTGGATTAAAATATACCCTGGATTAAACTATACCCTGGATTATACTATGCCCTGGATTAAACTATACCCTGGATTAAAATATACCCTGGATTATTTTATACCCTGGATTAAACTATACCCTGGATTAAACTATGCCCTGGATTAAACTATGCCCTGGATTAAACGATACCCTGGATTAAAATATACCCTGGATTAAACTATACCCTGGATTAAACTATGCCCTGGATTAAACTATTCCCTGGATTAAACTATGCCCTGGATTAAACTATGCCCTGGATTAAACGATACCCTGGATTAAAATATACCCTGGATTAAACTATACCCTGGATTAAACTATACCCTGGATTAAA
>NW_013962265.1:1370-1629 GCF_001266775.1 Austrofundulus limnaeus
ATACCCTGGATTAAAATATACCCTGGATTAAACTATACCCTGGATTAAAATATACCCTGGATTAAATTATACCCTGGATTATACTATACCCTGGATTAAACTATACCCTGGATTAAATTATACCCTTGATTAAAATATACCCTGGATTAAAATATACCCTGGATTAAACTATACCCTGGATTAAAATATACCCTGGATTAAACTATACCCTGGATTAAAATATACCCTGGATTAAACTATACCCTGGATTAAAATATAC
>NW_013962266.1:0-629 GCF_001266775.1 Austrofundulus limnaeus
GTCTATGGTCTAGCCTGATTTTAAAAGTACACTCCAACAGATTCAATAAAAATGTGGGGGGGGCTGCCAACGCGGGCACAAAGTGAGCTGAGGTGAGTGCGTTGAGGGCTGAGGTGGGAGACCAAATAATATGCACGGCCAAGAATACAGTTTCGCTTGTTGTGCACGCAAAAAATAAATAAAATATAGGTTGTGATTTTCTAAAAAAGTGGCTGCGTAGCTTGTTGGTGAACTGGTTGCACACACTAAGAATACAGCAAAACTGTGAAGGAAAACTGGCACATCCTCTCGCAATTTTGAGTCTCAGTTTTGTATGAACAGCTTTACTATGTGAACCCACCTCATGTTTTCACCTGCACTGTAATTGTACTTAAACAATACACCTTCGTAACACCATATGAAGGTCTGAATGCAAAAAGAGCAACCCCATGATGTATTTTTACTGCTGTACTGAGCTATTCTTATTATTCTGCGAACAAGAATTTAATTTGCCTGGTTTGCGTCCTATGCATCATCTCTGTTTCACTGTATATATGCTGGTTCCCCTTATATGGAAACAAGCTCGTGTCTACGCATGCAGGAGAGTTCATATACACATGAAAGGATGAGCGTATATACAGTGGTTTGCA
>NW_013962267.1:0-629 GCF_001266775.1 Austrofundulus limnaeus
GGGCAGGGGCGGGGTTACGGGACAGAGGTGGAGTGCAGTACGGGCACTTGGTGGGAGGATGCGGGCTCAGGATCAGCCTCGTCCTGGCTGGAGGGGCTGCTGGCCGTGGCAGAGCTGGGCGGTGGCGTGGGGGCGGGGTGGAAGCAGGCGGCACTGCCCCCGCTGTGGGCGGAGCTAGTGCAACTGGCAGTGGGCAGGACGACGTGCTCCTCCTTGGGCCGCTCGCTGGCGAACTCGGTGATGCTGAAGACGAACTGGAGGCAGCCCAGCTTGATGCAGCTGCCGTGGTGAAGCAGGGCCGTGCCCTCCCAGCCCGCCCCGCTGCCCCCGATCAGCCGGGAGCCGCTCGCCTTGCAGCTGCAGGAGCGCTGCCACCCGCCCTGGGAGCGGCTGCTCATCACCCCGCCGACAGGTAAACAACCCGGGGCGGGGCCAGGACCTTCATCTTCCTCACGCCTCTTACTGCGACCTGCAAACAGAACGCAGAGCGACTGAGACGGGCCCTGGATGAACTGTCTCAAATCACTGGAATAAACAATAATCTTGTTTGGAAACCATTTTAATCTAATTACACACACACACACACACACACACACACACACACACACACACACACACACACACACACA
>NW_013962268.1:0-629 GCF_001266775.1 Austrofundulus limnaeus
TCGGTACCTCAAAAAAGTTTAAGAACCACTGATTTAGAGGTAGAGAAATCCTTTTTTATTGGTTGTTTTTCTTTTGTTCCTTTTTGAGTAGCTGAGATTTACCTCAAAAATAAATTTGAGGTCTAATAGACTAAAGAAATTTGACTAAATATTTAGAGTCAGTTTAGTCTGTTAGCAAAATATCTCTTGAACTAGTACAAATATTTTAATAAAACTTCAATTATCAGTGGATGTACTGTATTTATTCATGTATAATACTAGAAATTTAACCCTAAAATTCTTCCATTACGTGTAGTATTAGACACAGGTTATTGATGGTTAGATTTTTTATACTTTTTAAGCTCAAAAAATGATGATCATATTATACTCAAGATTGTACTATACATAAATAAATATGATGCATACAGACACAATGTGGTCTGTTATGTCTTGCACAACATGGTCATAAACCTTCTCCAGTCCTTCAGTGTGCACTGGGGCAGTTTGAGTGTGAAGCAGCTGAGGTCATGGTTCTTCACTGGAAAAGAGTGGAATGACTCCAGGTCAGAGGACAGTCTCTGCTTCAAGTGGAGGAGTTTCTGGGTGTCTTGTTCACAAGTGATGGTAGGATAGAGCAGTGTTTCCCAAAG
>NW_013962269.1:0-629 GCF_001266775.1 Austrofundulus limnaeus
TTGAGAAATTTCACAATAAAACCTTGTTTAACATATGTTTTTAAGCATTTGAGACTTATTTCTTTGTAACAACTAAAGGTTTTCTGAACACTGTTCAGTCTTTTTGTATCTTACTCAGTAAATATGTATAAAATCTACTAAACGGGCTCATTTTTTGTGGCTTCACTCTAATTGGTTCCCAGGCAGAGTCGGGGTCCACCCTGCAGGATGGTCAGTCCAGGGCCAACACAGAACCACAGGACCTGTCAGACCTGCAGGCTGGATGAGGCAGGATTACAGCTCAGTTCTGATGAAAGTCAGAGTTTTTGGTAACAGGCTCTCTCTGAGCCGAGCTAAATCACCATGGTAACAGAGAGAGTGAACTCATAACCTGCTCGGGAGACGATCTCAACACTATTTCTTTTTTTAATGATTATTTTGTGTTTTTCAATCTATTAAATTCAAGTGTATACACAGTATATTGTATGTACATTTGCTTCACAATTACTGCCAGGTTTGATTATGATTGTTTGAGTTTGTTACAAGTTTGGTTAGAATTTCTTCGACGATTTCCTTCAAAAATAATCTGAAGAAGCTGCTGTTTTCATTTTGATAATGCATGTATAAAAAGCTTGTGCTGCTGCCTACAT
>NW_013962270.1:0-628 GCF_001266775.1 Austrofundulus limnaeus
TCTTTTTTTCTTATAAAAGGTTAAATAAAACAAAACTATTGGTGTAATTTTTGATTGTGTAATTTTACAAACTGCGCCTCACATTAACATCACATATATCTTCTTTTCGATGCTTGATCAATATAAGAAGGCCAACAGATAATTAGATGAGAGGTGGACGACAGAGGCTTTTGTCAAACAATAAATTTGCAGTAAAAAGCAAAGACAATAAACCTCCTCATGCTGATAAATCCTCAGTGATCAGCTGCAGAGGAAGTGATCTGAACTCTTTACTGAGCATTTTTAGGTCCAATGAATCAGAAAGTGCTGAGCTGGTGCTGATCTGGACCGGGCATTTCTACACGCCTGATGAAAACAGGCTGCTTAGTGAAACAGGACGGCTTCTTGGCTGGACTGTAAACTGTCGGACGGACCAAACGGGTGATTGGATGATAAACTTTATGATCCGGTATGTCGGAGTCTGATTTCAGCCAGAAAGATGAGAAAACCTGAAAACTGTGCAGAACTTTTACTTGGTCATTTCTTGGTCTTATTTTAAATGATAAGAACAGCTGACTGAGGATCCACAGTGATGACGCAGAGACATCAGGCTGGTTACACAGCCCACCAACTACACTTTGTGGAATTT
>NW_013962271.1:0-628 GCF_001266775.1 Austrofundulus limnaeus
GGTCCACATGATGGGGCACAAAAGGAAAAAGCACGCCCTCTGACAGTTTTTAGGGATTTTTTTTAAAGACCATGTGCCCTGAGATCAGAGAGCACGAGGTAGAACATACAGGTGCAGAAGATCAGAAAGATATGATACTGCCAGACCATTTAGAGTCTTGTAAGAGAGTAGAAACATTGATGTTTCTGTTTTTAAATGGCTAAAAGGATTTTACTGCTGGGGAATGGTGACCAATTGATTTGGAATTATTGCATCATTAGAGCATTGAGATGAAAATAAGTCAAAACTGTTCCTAAAGCGATCAGAGTGAGAAACTGAGAAGTAAATATTAACAAAAATGGATCGCTGTCTTTACGGCGAGGAGGGAAGTGTGACGATCACATCCACTTTTAGTGTTCGCTGATAGGAAAGCACCTGACCATCATCTCAAACTCAGCATCACACATTTATTTTCATCCTCATTACAACAAAGTCACATAAATGGAGACATGTGTCATCCCATGACATCATAATTAATATAACTGTTAATTTTTTATAAGATTATCATCACAACAGCAAATACTGCACAGCTGAACTTGTTATTTTTGTCTTTTCTTGAATGTACAGGTGCTGGTCATAAAATTAGAAT
>NW_013962272.1:0-628 GCF_001266775.1 Austrofundulus limnaeus
ACACACACACACACACACACACACACACACAGTTAAACTTGTAATGAACGCAGGGTAAAGCTTTATGAGCTTGTAAGTTCAGATGTTGGAGCAGTGAGGTGACCCCCCCATGGAGTCGGGGGTCCCGAGGGGGCGTGATGACAGATTAATTGCTTGGAAAATTGTGCTTTGAGGAAATCAACCAGTGTGAGAGGGATGAAGGTCAAATATCTGATTAAGGCTGTGTGTTTTCTGTGTTTCCAGTCGACCCGGTGTCTGTTTGACTGTTGGAGACCATTTCCAACTTTCTGACAGGTTGAGAGGATGAAAGCTTAAATCTGAAGAAGCACAATGTTCAACTTATCAAGTCGACTAAATCGGTTCTTAATTCAGTTCACATACAAACTCAGGTTTAGTCACTTTTGTTTGAATTTTTATCCAAAAATGCAGAGGAAGCAGGGATATGTTGGTGGTTTTAGGAAACAAACGTAACATTTTATTTTGTAGAGAAACCGTGACGTAGCAGATGCTCTTTCATCATGTGGATTTATTATACACCAACATTTTAGAAGGAAGATATCAAGACAGGAAGACACACACACACACACACACACACACACACACACACACACACACACACACACACACA
>NW_013962273.1:0-628 GCF_001266775.1 Austrofundulus limnaeus
CTCCTTAGATGAGTGAGTGTTTCAACCAAAAACACAGTAAAACTATATATTTTTGTGTTAATTTAAACATTGCATCTGCGAACATGTTGTGCAAGGAAAAATGATAAATTGTGAGAACATCTAAATCCCTTCATAGGTAATGATAGGTATCTGAATCAAGTTGTTGTTTGAACATGCAGTTCAACAATAATTACTTGTATTAACAAGATTATATAGATTAAAAATGCATATGAACATACTGGCTGCTCTGTATCCACAGAGAAATCTTAAATAAGTTCTATAATCCATTCTAATATTTCATGGAAGCCCTGCCTTTTTTTTCTTTAGATAGATGCTTTGTGTAATCTTTAGACAAGAACTGTCAGAGTCTGTGTTAGTTTATGTTTTTGTTGTCAGTGTAAGCTCTAACTTTGTGATTTCTTTCTTTGTCATTTCTAATGTTTCTGTATTTCCTGTTTCTCCAGTCAGCTTGTCACGCCTCACAAACCTGATGGAAATCAGGAGGCAAATGTTAGATTTTTTCATGTCCCTCATGAAAACGTCAAGAAAATCTCATGTAAAAGCCTATTGTTGATGTTAGGGGGTTTGGGTTTTAGTATTTTGATTTTATTCTTCTTTAATTCCATGA
>NW_013962274.1:0-628 GCF_001266775.1 Austrofundulus limnaeus
ATTTGGGCAACAATGCACAGAGAGTTCCATAAATGGCACCTTGGAGGATCTGAAAATAAAATAAATAAAGTCTGTGTTTCTGTCACAGGGCTCCTCAAGGGGGGACCATCAGGACGGCAGTCATTTCAATGCCCTCAGTGTTTCATATGGTCGTTGCATTTGGCCACTTGAGTACTGTCCATCGGGGACCCCCTTCAGCTCTGGCCACTAGATAAATGCCTACTTATCTGACGTAACATGATGGCTCTGCTTGCAGGCTGCAGTCGGGAGAAAGAGCTTCCCGTACAGGACACTTTAATTTGGCTTAAAATACGGGACATCCTGGATAAAAACAGATGTCAGGTTTGAAGGCAGCAGCTGTCGGTCTAATTCACTCAGATTCAGTTTTGGCTAATGTTTACTCACAATGCTAACGCTGAGCTAGCATTATACTTTGTTTTTTTTAGGGGTGGAGGAGCCAAATGGCTGCCTGACTCCAACCACTAGTTGGCAGCAGTCAGGCAGCCATTTGGCTGCCTGACTGCTGCCTTGAGGCTAAAATACATAAATCTGTATTGCTGACATTAAAGTTTACATTTTGAACCTTAATTAAAAATTGATAGGGTGCTTTAAAGAATTAGTACCGTAT
>NW_013962275.1:0-628 GCF_001266775.1 Austrofundulus limnaeus
CAACACAAACTCTACATCCAAAAAGGTGTCCTCATAACTGATGGTGTGTTTCTCCGATGTGGCACCTCTTCATTTGGCCTCCTCCAGCCCAATGTGATTTGTGATGATTGCTGTTTCCAACAGAGGTGAAAGAGGATATTTTAATCATTAGACAAACTCAGCTCACCTCTTCTAACATCAGATATCATCATAAATCATTATTTGATACGGTCTCTGAAAGTTAACCTTCACTGAGTCTCAGACTCCCTGAAGGAACAATTCTTGGTGACGTTTTAATCAGGCACTGAGGTGGACGCCACACGACATTGAAAAACTGAATATAATCAGCGTTTGATGATGTCAGAAATCAGAGGTAGATTTTTTTTTCCAGGTACGGGATTAGTTCAGCCACGTTTGAATAAAAAGTTAATTTTTCTGTTTGCTGGAGCAGCTTAGCTGTTTGCTGAGTCTGTTGAAGGATTTTTCTCAGATACAACACTGATTCTGTGGATCATTACTGATGGGAAAAGAAACTGACAACAAGGTGTTTTATACCCTTTAAATAGCATTTGAAAGCAACCATTTTGTGCAAATTTAATTAATTTTCTCATTCTTGGCTACATCCACACACTCAGCAGACAATTTTTCA
>NW_013962276.1:0-628 GCF_001266775.1 Austrofundulus limnaeus
ATATATTACTGGTGTGAAATTAGCGGTGTCAGAGTAAAAATCTGATGACTGAACTTGTGCAGCAGAAACAGACAGATTGTCACTTTATTTAACAAACAACACACACACTGTGTGTCACACAGCAGCAGGTGAGATCAGAGGAGCATCAAATAATTTATATTCTACCTTCTTATGAACTCTTAAATAGCTTTTCACTCCTAAAGAGTGTGACGCCACTCACAGATTTGACTGTATTCTTTCTGGTTCTTAGTCAAAAATAGCAATTATACATTTAACATTTAACAACAAAATGTTTTGCTTTCTCTTTAACCTTCACAGCTGAAGGCTGTCTGCATGAGAAGCTAACTTTAGCTTAGAGCTGGATTGAACCAACTCAGAAATGAGTAACCAGTAAAGTAAAGTAGAAACACTCTGTTTTTTCTTACTTCTGGGTCATAGAATCAAGCCTCCTGATTTAAAAATACCAGGGAAGCAGCTAGGGCTGGGGGATATGGCAACAAAAAAATAAAAAAGAAAAAAAAAGAAAGAAAAAAATCACGATTTTTTTCATATCATCCAATCTCGATTAATATCACAATTTTTTGTTAGCCTAAAAAGTGACTGAAAAATAATTTAACAAATAAATAGC
>NW_013962277.1:0-628 GCF_001266775.1 Austrofundulus limnaeus
CCAAATTGGTTCAGTAAATTCAACAGTTTATTTCCTAGTGTGTGTAAAAGTACTTTTATTTTCCCAATTTTTATGAACAGCTTTAAGACTTTCACTTGAGTAGTTTTCTCATCAGTGATATTTATTTTACCCAAAGTCATTTTCTGTTCATGTAATTTTACTTTTGCTTAGTTATATTTTTCAAGTACTTTATGGACTTCTAATTATTTCCATAGTGCTTTTCACTGTCCACCCGGGTCCAGTTTCATGAATGAACTGTCTGATAATCTCAGACAGAACGTTATGTGAAGGTGTGATTTTTAGAGCTACATTGTGACTTTTGTCACACATTTCCACACAAGACGTCACAAGGTTTATGCAAAAGTGTTTGTGGTCTGGTACTGAAAACAGATTTAATATATTTTGATAATCTGTTTTTTTTCTCTCTTTCTAAAAATCCTTTCCACACTGTAGACTGTTGGTGCTGAAGCTCTGATAATGTGTTTTACCATTTGATTCAAGACGTTTGTCACATACACACCAAAACAGTGCTAGTTACTTTCAAACGACTAAAATATACACTTGACTGGACTTAAATAAAGAAATAAACAGAAGTGGGCAGCACTAATCTAAAAATGAGTTCCACTAG
>NW_013962278.1:0-628 GCF_001266775.1 Austrofundulus limnaeus
TTTTATAACCAGGTAAATCCCATTGAGATCACAGATCTATTTTCCAATGGAGGCCTGGGCCTTTCTGGTCTGGTTGAGGACACAGAACGTTCCCAGGTCAAATCAGGGCTCAAACCCAGGACCTTCTTGCTGTGAGGCATCCGTGCTAACCACTGATCCATCGTCCTGTCAAAACAAACAATATTTAACAACGTGGGGAAATCACTGAAACAGATTTTCATGGTAATTAGCTTTTCATTAAAAAATGTGGCACATATTATTCTAATGGCTTCGGCCAGATACTTCCAAGTCATAGATTTCCTTGCATTCATTTAGTAAAATCATTTCCTTAAGAATAAGGTCATTCTGGAAACTAATTCCATATTTAAGAAGCAGAAGATATGAACCAGTGCTGGGCCTCTCAGGCCATTTAACACTTGTGTGTTTTCTACTGTTCATTACCTTAATTAATTAAGCTTTATGTCAAACTGTCATAGTGACATTTCATAGGATGCTTCTACGTTCAACCACCTGAAACAAGGTTCTTCAGACAGTTTGAAAGTGAACAAAGTGCTTTATGTGCAAATGTGCAGACAGAACGAATGTTAAGACTTTGCCACAGATTTGTAATTAGCATAATATGCTTCAT
>NW_013962279.1:0-628 GCF_001266775.1 Austrofundulus limnaeus
CATTTCTTTGTTTTTATCCAACGATTCAAACCGTAACAAGTTTCATTTATTGCACAACAAAAGGAGAAAACTCTCAGGAAAATGTTAAACTCTCCTCTGAGTGTGTGCTGGGGATCACTCTCAGCTACTACCACACCAAGTTTAACGACAATATGAGGACAACTGGCTGACTTTTGACATTTTTGTTGTTTTATAATATTAATTCACTGTGGTGGCCATCTTGAATCTGTACTTCTAAATATTACTCACCGAGAGTTTTATTAAAATCAAGGGTTCATGAGATATTTTGCTAACAGACAAACAGAGATGACTCCACCAGCTAGCGCCACCGTTTTAAACTAATGTTTATTTGATCTGTTAGTGTTTGGAGCACATGTTGTAGATCAGTTTCGGCTACCGCCACGCTAAAGTTTAGCTCATCATCTGTAAAACTCACAGAGCTGGAGTCGTTTAGGTGTTTGATGAATTTGACTAGCTGTGGCGGCCATCTTGTATTGGATTAACTGGATGTTTATCCAGTGATTATTTCCTGAGAGTTTCATAAAAAATCTGTCTGATAGTTTTGGATATTTTGCTAAAAAACACAGAAACTCTTTAAAATACAACCATAAATACACATTTTACCAAA
>NW_013962280.1:0-628 GCF_001266775.1 Austrofundulus limnaeus
GGTTCTTCTGAGTGAGGGCCATCTAGAAATCATCATGCATTAGGTTTTCAGCCAGAGTATATAACAAATTAAGAAATGTAAGAGTTAGTGAGATATTAATGACTGCACCTGTTGTTAGCTGAAGTCCACTGCCTGCTGGATGAAGTCTCAGTGGTGCTGTCATTCACTAACAGCTGCAGCATGCAGAAACTCAGAAGCACATGATAAAATATTCCCATAATGAAAATAAGCAGATAGTTTAAAAAAACCTCAAGTGTCACATCACAAAACAGTTGTTGTGATTGTTGAAGGGATTCTGTCTCTGTAGACCGACCAAAGTGAATGATTGATCAGGAGTCAACAAAAACTCTTACAACAGCCGGGAAAGTTTTTCGGGAAGGTTTAGTAGTGACCTCTAACCCTACATTTGATCAGACGGTTAATAATTTCGTTGAAGCAGTAGTTTGAATGCTAAAATGCAGAAAATTGGTTAACACTAATCTAATTAAGAACGTCCTTCACACTCTTACCCTTTTAGTTAAATATTAAGTACATTTAAATTAGATATTCTCTGTTTTTCTGTTTTTTTTTCCCTGTTGTTTTGTACCTGCTGCTATGATTTCCGTACTGACCACTTCCTGCTGTGACA
>NW_013962281.1:0-207 GCF_001266775.1 Austrofundulus limnaeus
GCCATCAATCAGACCAGGACCACCACCGATCAGACAATGATCACCACAGATCTGACCAGGTCCACCATCGATCAGACCAGGACCACCACGATCGGAAAGGACCACCACTGATCAGACCAGGACCAACACCGATCAGACCAGAACCACCACCAATCAGACCAGGACAACCACCAATCAGACCAGGACAACCACCAATCAGACCAGGAC
>NW_013962281.1:1207-1628 GCF_001266775.1 Austrofundulus limnaeus
CCACCAATCAGACCACGACCACCACCAATCTGACCTGGACCACCACCAATCAGACCAGGACCACCACCAATCAGACCAGGACCACCACCATTATGTCAGGACCACCAACAATCAGACCGGGACCACCACCGATCAGACAATGATTCCCACTGTTCATACCGGGACCACCACCGATCAGACAAGGACCACCTCCAGTCAGATCAGGACCACCACCAGTCACATCAGGACCACCAATCAGACCAGGACAACCACCTATCAGACCAGGACCACCACCAATCAGACCAGGACCACCACCATTATATCAGGACCACCAACAATCAGACCGGGACCACCACCGATCAGACAATGATTCCCACTGTTCATAACGGGACCACCACCGATCAGACAAGGACCACCTCCAGTCAGATCAGGACCACCACCA
>NW_013962282.1:0-628 GCF_001266775.1 Austrofundulus limnaeus
ATATGATACTGAAACTATATGATACTATATGATACAATATGATACAATGCCAGTGCAGATCCGTATAATGTGATACTTTTGCTGATGTGATGCTGATGCAGAAACATCTCCCCTCATCATAAAATTATTTCAGTCTACAACTCTGACGTGAAAAACAGCCAAAAAAATTTATTCTTCAACAGATGAACCTAAATTAAACAATTAATACTATATTACTAAAGATAGGGTTATTTTGTCAAGAGTTCAGCAGTATTTTCAACTTATGTCAAAAATTAAACTAATTTCCAATAGATTTAATGTGAAACCCCCACCATCAACTTTTAAAATGAAACATCTGAAGCTTTAGTTTTTATTCTTGTGTCTGGTTAATGATTTTGTTGTCCAATGGGATGCAGACTCAGAGATTAGCTGTAACTTTTGCGCCACTCGGATTGTTTTATCAGCTAAAAGCAGCAGATTCCCCAAACAAGCATGCAGCCAAAGCAGTTTGAAGTGTTTATCTCGACTGTTTGCTGTGTGTCTGAGGAGATAAGAAGTGGGTGATGTGATTTTTTTTGAAGTCAGACTAACTCACTGAGTGGACAAGGTGACCCCTGGTTTTAATCTGTAACCTTTTTCTAATCCTCAG
>NW_013962283.1:0-628 GCF_001266775.1 Austrofundulus limnaeus
TTTTTGACAAACTTTTCATCATTTAATTGCCTTATCATTCCTTTGTATTAACCGACACAAGGCCACAGGATCACATACATATCTGTCTCACCCGAGGACCAACGTGCACAATGTGACACATGCACACACTCACATTATAGGCAACTAAAACAAGAAACTTATAGTTTCTCTCTCATGAGGTAGTAAAAGGAGATTCAAAAATAAACTTTAAAATGTATTGTTAAGTCTTGTGAAAGCAAATAAATACAGGACATTCAAACTTTTGATGTGCTAAAAGATGTAAGAACAAAATAAGTTATTATCTCTCTGTTCACCTAAACTTTATTAAACTATAGCTTAACTGATCCCCGCTTTTTGTCTGCTTGTCTCTGCATCTCTGTTTCTCTTTCAACTTTAAGGTGCCACTTTGATGAGGAGCTCTTTATTTTACATGTTGTTACTATGGATATAATTGTATAAATAATATGTTTCGTAAAACACTGAAAATACATCTCACGCAGTGATTCTTTGACATCCACTGCCACTTTAAGATGGTATTTATGGCACCATGCCCATGGTTAGCATGGTTACTCTCTCTTCTTTACACTTTATTTTAACTTGTGAAACAACACAACTGTGGAGGTTTGCT
>NW_013962284.1:0-627 GCF_001266775.1 Austrofundulus limnaeus
CATTCATTGTGTTTCAGAACATGTGTTCTTTGTAAATATTTGTATTTATTTTATTTTACCATTATTTAACCAGGCAAAAACCCATTGAGATAGTCAATCTCTTTTGTAAGGGCGGCCTGGGCCTGAAGGCAACCTATTGTACATGTTTGTGTACAGGATGCATTTATTCTTTGCTCTTTTACACCTAGAATTTGAACATTTCAGGCTTTGGTTTCTATGGTTTAAAATATTAAATGCTGTAGTCATCGTGCCTAATTTAGTCTCTGAGGAAAAGAGATTGTCTCTCAAGGTTTTATTTTGTACTCAGGTTGTGTCCAGATAACAGATTTATGAGCTGAAATCCTGTGTGCTGGTCATTGTTTGCACTGCAACCGAAGGCAACTTGTGTGTCAGGCAATACATCTCAGACTGCAGAGAAAATGATTCTACAACTAAATCTTGTTCACGTTTCACATTGGCAGTACAAGGATCCCTCTATTATATATAAAAAAATCAACCAGAATATAGATCACCATTTATAGGGCTCTGCCATTATTGGCAACATGGCAAAAAATGGACTGATAATGTAAAGGAAAAAAAATTGTATAGGTCCTCTGGACGGGTTCTTCTTTGATGAAACGTTTTGTC
>NW_013962285.1:0-627 GCF_001266775.1 Austrofundulus limnaeus
ATACTTATTTTACCCATTATAGTTTCAGTTACTGACCTTCATTTTCAGATGATATTGAGTCTCTTTCTGCAGTGAGATGCAGAAAACTGGTGACATGAGGATGAACCTAGCTGAGGTTTTAGCAGAAACCAGATATTATAGCTGTTAAGAAATCAAAAAACATATTTGTGTGCTGATGTGGAGAGAAATCTCTGCTGGTAGAAGTTGTTTGTGTGATGAATTCAGATCGAGTTCACTTTTAAATGCCTCAGGCTTTTTCTCAAAGCATCTACCTACAACTAAATCTAAATGATGAATTCCCAACACTGAAGACTGGAAACTTTTCATCAAGATGACATGTCAGTGTTTGGTTCTGTTATTGCCAGAAGTAAATATAAAAAGAAATAATCATTTAATGTTAAAAATAAAAACGTGAAGGTGGTCTCTGGAACAGTTCGGAATAAATAGGTGCATTTACCAAAAACTGGGTACAAACAGAGCTGCAGCTCAGAATTATTCACTAGTTTTTATTCAAGTCTAAAAATACAGAAAAAGCCCAAAATGTAAAAAGGTTAAATATAATAACCAGAATCAGGATGAGAAATAATAATACAAAAACATAGACTAAATGTAGTCACTGACTTGGTG
>NW_013962286.1:0-627 GCF_001266775.1 Austrofundulus limnaeus
CATTCATTCCCTTGCAACTCTGGATGTGTACTTTTCTTTCCCTAAAACAGGGGAGGGGAGGGAAAGTTCTATAAATATATAAATATATTATACAGTAAATGAAAAAGTACAGCCTGTAAAGTTTTCCATGTAAGATACATAAAAATGAAAGTGCTATACGGTTCTATACATAATATTGTGATGTAATCTTCCAAACATTTGGTGAAGTAATCAATAAAGCTGAATTCTGGTCTGTTCCAGTCCTTAATGGCGTCGGTGCAGGAGCTTTTTATTATCCTGTTGCTTGTTTTAGATCTGGAGTAATTAGGTGCATTAATTTAATTAACACAAACAGGAAGTTGCAAGATTCTTCTTTGCTTGGATCTAAAAAGATCCTAAAAATGTCTAATTAAAAAGTGTTTAAAATGCCTGTGATGTGCATATCCTTCAAATAAAAAAAGGCAAACTATTTAAGAAACTTTGCATAATATACAATTTTACCCAATTTGTCTTATAACGGCATTATTTCTATGAATTTGGCTCAGCAGAACAGGAAGTGACATCATAGGGGAATACTTGAAGAAAAGGAACTCTGGTCTTTATCGAAACAATATTATTTAAACTGACTTTTCTTCATCTCTATGATAG
>NW_013962287.1:0-627 GCF_001266775.1 Austrofundulus limnaeus
TTCTGTAATTGAAAATATTGCTCCATTCAGACAAATTCGTGTAAAACAAGACAGGTGAAATATTACATCTAATTCATGAAAAAGATAGGTCATTACATAAATTTAAGAAATTAAAGGATCATAGTTGGTATGATAAATACATCTATTATCGAAATCGGGTGCAATACCTAAAAAAATTAGCAAAATCAGATTTCTTGGTAAATAAAATTGACGAATGTAAGAATAAGCCAAAGGAGTTATGGCAGATTTTAAAAAGCCTGGGTACATCATCCCACAGTAAAACAATAGGGAATACTGGCCTTAATATTGAGGGAGAAATGTGTTCTGATAAGTTTATAGTGGCAGGATATTTTAATAAATGTTTTGCTAATATCGCTACAAAACTTAGTGCCTTCCACCTTGTACTAATAGATTTGGTTGGGACTATGTCAGAAGATTTTATGGATCATTGAATGCCCCAGATAGTGGCTTTGGGTTTTTACAGGTTTCTGAGAATGTGATGTTTAAATCAAATTCTGTGAATACTTGTATAATAATCACATTAACAAAACGTCATTATTACCTCAGTGTCTATTATTTTATCAGACAGACTATTTTCATTACATATACTTAAATTGATAACAATTC
>NW_013962288.1:0-627 GCF_001266775.1 Austrofundulus limnaeus
CTTTATAACCGTATCTATCACTGAACATTCAAATGGAACGAAGCAGTTTGTATTTTCAGCCACTAGAGGGAGACACCGACCTGTTTTTAAAAGAGCTGTTCTTCTGAAGTGATTGACCACACATGAATCCCAGCTGGACGCTGATGGTGATTAAGTTTAAACACACCTTGCCTCAGGTAACATCAGGTAAAAAGATAACACCATTTTAAGTCCTGCTGTATTAAGTTCTGTTTTCTTAGCAAATCTTAGCTTTCTTATCTTTTAATGTTGTTTTTAGCAAGTGTCAACAGTAAACTTTACTTGTGATAACTCATCTGCAAAAAGCCTAATTTTATCTTGTGACCCATCACATCAGACTGAGGGTGAAGTCAAATTTGGTCAAAATGACTTCAACATATTTTTAGGTTCATGCTTCTTAAGCTACATTTTAATACCTGGATCATCTTGATATCATGAAAGGGAGATTTATGGTTTGATTTGTTTTACTAATCAGGATAACGCATTAATATTTGGTCCGAATCCTATTTTTAGGATGTTATTTTGTAGGCAATAAAGAATTTTTGATGTTTGAAGAACATTTTTTGGAGCCACGTAGAAACAAACAAAAAATGCATAAAAAATAAATAT
>NW_013962289.1:0-235 GCF_001266775.1 Austrofundulus limnaeus
GCGTCACGCTGTGTGACGTGTTACGTGAGGTAGGTGCGTTTTTACTCAAGGGACCGTCCGCGTGGGCGGGAGCTCTCTGGTTCATTCCGTATGACGTTTACGGCGAAGCCAGCGACTGAGACCAAGCGCACACAAAGTGGTGAGGCAAGAAAAGGCTGGAGACGTTCAGCGGGATTCAGAGTCCAGACGTCCGGAGAGACGTGTTTTTTCTTCAAGTGACTGATATCTGTCGAGC
>NW_013962289.1:1235-1627 GCF_001266775.1 Austrofundulus limnaeus
ATATAAGGTTGCAAGAATTGGTTAGATGACCAGTTTTTACAGTGAACTGACTGCCTGCTCCTGCTCAGAAACGTTAACAGATTAAACAAGTCTCCTAGCAGTGCCAAGGCCATGTTTTAGAGGTTCAAGTAGGATTAATGTGGCCTGAAACATTCATCAAATTTGGGTTGTATCATACAAAATAATTAGTGATTTTTTTTTAACCAGGTATTTTATTTTTACTGTCGAGGAATTAGATAAAAATGCCAGTTTTATATTACCACTCATCATAAATGACTGTGACCTTTGACCCTTTTGATGCCCAAATCTAAGACTGAGTACTACCCTAATGAAACTACTATGCTTATTTATAAGTAAATGTATAATTTCATTCTGGAGATATTGTGCACACA
>NW_013962290.1:0-627 GCF_001266775.1 Austrofundulus limnaeus
ATTTTCAAAGTTTGAACAAATACTTTCCAACTTTGTCTTTCATCATAAGATGATTTTAGTCTGAAGCTCTGTATAAAAAGGCAGCAGGTGATCTGCATCCCATCACGGCCTTGAAATAATCAAGGTTTTAAATCAATGCTTTATGATACTTGGGTCAACAAAATGTTTATCATAATATTTGAAGAAGGTTATTAAAAAGAAATTTATTTCAGCTAAAAGTAATGTAGATTGTCAAATAAAAAAATAACGAACGTCTGGCGTTTTCCATTTGTCTGGTATTTCATACTTTACAATGAACTAGCCCCTCAGACCCCCACCCACCCCCCTGCTGGCCTCAAACCTTCTCCTCGCCTTCTTCTTATATTTCAGCCCACCTTGATATTTACCTGGCTGTGGGTGGTCCTGCTGAAACAAATCCCCTCCCCTTGACAGGGGGGAATATTGAGGAATAGAGTCCCTGTTTGTCCAATTTCAGTACACCGCTAAGGCTGCTTGTTTAGCAGTTTATGTTCTTTATTTAAAAAAAGGTAAAAATGGATGAAAGTTGGAAAAACTTAGCAGAGAAGTCCCCATCCCAAGCTTCAGGACCACCTAACCTGTGGTTTCTATTTCTGACCTCATAATGTG
>NW_013962291.1:0-627 GCF_001266775.1 Austrofundulus limnaeus
TGTTGAATAGTTTTGGAGATATAATTATTTTTTAATGTCCAGACACCAACTATTCAAAGAGTGCCCCACTTGAAATATGGGTTCTATCGCAAAACCAATGGGGCTGAATTACACTGCGATATATCCCTACAAAATTTCATGCTGCTAGGTGCAGGCGTTTCTGTACTATGGTTGACCAAAGATTTCTGAAATGTTTTTTAATAAATAAATAAACAGTTTTAAAGCAAAATGGCCCCGACTTCACATAGCAGGGTCATCATAATAAACAGCACAAATGTAACATTTTAAACAATAAGCTAAAAAATAAAACATACATTATACAGTAATTGGACATAAAGTACTTATATGTCATGCATTATTAAAAACCATTGATCACAGATGTGTTTTAAGATGACACCTAAATTCACCAAAGGTCAAAGTCCATCTGTAATGGAAGGACACCCTAAGAGCTCCATAATTCAATTCTAAACATTTAGTGCTAAACACACTACTGATCAATGCTTTTTGTTTCTCTTTCTTTTACTTGATGTTATTCTTATTTAATCATGGCAGGATTTGAACCAAATATCTTCTGATTGGAAGGTGAAGACTTAAGTGCCTTTCTATGCTCTCAGTGAGAAACCTTCC
>NW_013962292.1:0-270 GCF_001266775.1 Austrofundulus limnaeus
CAAATGTTACAAATACATTAATACATTTTAACATCAAGAGGAAACTTGGTGACCTTGTGACCTGTGGAGGGTTTTAACCTTTTTTATCTGCATGCACATGCACCAACTGACATATTTTATTCAGTATGAATGAAACTTTTAAACTGTGGTATTTGAACTTTTGTTTGTGCAGCGTATGTAAAGATCTAGACCATAATCAAAAAGAAAAAAATAAGTAGGTCCTCTGGATGGGTTCTTCTTTAGTGAAAGGTTTTGTCTCTCCTCCAAGAG
>NW_013962292.1:1270-1627 GCF_001266775.1 Austrofundulus limnaeus
ACTAAATGTAATCTAAAATCAAAACATACAGCAACAATCCATGCAAGTTCTAGATTACTATACAACAACTGTTAATTGACTGATGTGAGATGGTACCAAAACTAAATATATCTTAGTGTCTTAATAATTACTGAGGTGCAGCCATTTTGTACTAACCATATTGAATTTTTGTTTAGCATTCAGAACATGTTTAAGATTTATTGACAAAGAATTAGCCCAAACAATGGAGAGGAAACCCAAAAACTGGCAATATGGAAGCATTTAGAAAGGACATGGATGTTGTTGGAATGAGGATAGAGAGTGCAGAGGACCAACTATTAGTCAGTTCTGTTCATAACTTTTAAGGAAATATTTCCT
>NW_013962293.1:0-627 GCF_001266775.1 Austrofundulus limnaeus
CTTTCAACACATTTACCACAGATTAAACATACTTTCAACACATTTACCACAGATTAAACATACTTTCAACACATTTACCACAGATTAAACATACTTTAAAGTAAAAAAAACAGAGTTACCATCCCTATGTTTGCTTTGCCCAGGTACTTCACAATGTAAACGATTCTGTTGAAGAGAAGTTTAAGAGTTTGTTGCACAGTATCCAACTGAGGAAACAGCAGGCAGTGTGCACACTTGCCTCCCCTCCTTCAGACACTGTGATGAGGGTGGTCTCTGGCTGATACTTGCTGGCTGCTGGCAGGGGGCAGAACCCAGCTGCAGGAGGGGGTTCTCTGTTCTCAGGGCTCGCAGAAGTTTCACAAGTGGCCGATACACTGTTCCATCGTGGGCCCTCCATCTCAGAACGCAGATGGACAAAGGGCAGCCTCGTAGCTGGGACAGGATCACACCAGCCTGGGAGAAAATAGAATAATATAAAATAAATAAAAAAATAAACTATGAGAAGAGCAAATGAAGCGAAAGGGCTTCCAAATGTAAACAAGTGCTTGTGTGGTGGCTCAGGTTTTTGTGATGTTCTTGTTGCAGATTGTTTTCTATTTTCCATTTAATCATTTTTAGGGAGTAAGA
>NW_013962294.1:0-358 GCF_001266775.1 Austrofundulus limnaeus
GCTGTCGCAGCTTTTGAAAAAATCAAAAGAACAAAACCACAAACAGAGGTTTTAATGCAAGCAAACAGACTTGAAAAAGACTGACCCACCAAGTGAAACACCTTCTGATGACTCCCCCTCCTTGTTAAAAAGGGGGGTGAGCTCAGATCTGCATAACACTGTTTTAATGGTTCACACAGACCACGAAAATGTGGAAACTAACCCTCATAACACAAAAATCCGGGTTAAACCAAAACCAGAAGACCTGAGCTTTCTTTGTGATCTCACTGGTAAAGGTTTTGCTAAAAAGTTTCATGCAACCTGCATCCTAGGACTGAACGGTCTACTGCAACCTGGAGCGCTACCAGGACTGCAGCAA
>NW_013962294.1:1358-1627 GCF_001266775.1 Austrofundulus limnaeus
TGGCTCTGCAAAGTTTTGACCTAGACATCCGTTATGGACAAAACAAAAAGTCTCATCTAGGTACAGACCTGGCAATCTGCCAAAAATGTACACAAGATGTACCAGCTACACATGTGCCTGTCGAAAAGAAACCTTCAGTTATCGATGATCCAAATCATCATTACTTTGATCAAAACATCTGCGAAGACATGACAACTATGTACGTGGATGGTTGCTCGTTCCGTCAGAACGCAGTTTCCAAGTCTGGTGTTGGAATAGTCCTTTTGCAG
>NW_013962295.1:0-340 GCF_001266775.1 Austrofundulus limnaeus
ACAGTTGCTTTCTGCAAGATTTAGCTATTTGCTGCAATTTTAGCTAAAGTTTAGCTGTTATTAGTTAAAATTAGTTCAAATTACTTGAATTTAGCCAATTTTTAATATGAGCTAAAAATGAAAATATACTGTATGTACCTGAGATTTAGCTCTATCATAGATAGCAGCCAGAAAAAAATCCAAGATGCCAAAGCTAGTTTTAAAGGAATGTTTGAGGTTTTGACATGAAAACTTATGTTCTGGTAACTGAGAGCAAACTCTACAACATATTGAAGCCTCAAGAAAATTCAACAATTGTAGCCAAAGCTTTTTCGGCTACTTTTTCCCATTGGAAATGAAT
>NW_013962295.1:1340-1626 GCF_001266775.1 Austrofundulus limnaeus
GTCTAGGGCCAATAAAATCTCAGAAGTGACCAACGTCCGGGGTACGTTTTTTGGACACTTATGGAACATAGAAGTAGATTTCCTAACTCTGATGGCTATCTTGTTGTGTTTAGACATGGCCAGTGATCGACTGATCGACCCCCCATCCATGGCTGATTGCGGAGGAGGACCAGTGATCGACCCCCCATCCATGGCTGATTGCGGAGGAGGACCAGTGATCGACCCCCCATCCATGGCTGACTGCTGAGGAGGACCAGTGATCGACCCCCCATCCATGGCTGATTGC
>NW_013962296.1:0-626 GCF_001266775.1 Austrofundulus limnaeus
CCTCTCAGGTCCAGAGCTGCAGGTCCAGAGCTGCAGATCCAGACCCCTCCACTAGAGGGAAGCAGTTCTCTGCTTGTTACTGAGTCTGAACTGTTCAACCTTCTCAGGTGGAGCTGTGTCTGTATCAGATCTGTCCAATCCTGGTCCTCAAGAGCCACTACCCTGCATGTTTTACTTGTTCCTCTGCTCCAACACACCTGATTCACTAATTGAATTACCTCTTCAAGTTCTACAGAAGCCTGTTAATCACCCATTTATTTCAATCAGGTGTGTTGGAGCAGAGGAACCTCTAAACCAGGAAGGATAGTGGTCCTGGAGGACCGGGTTTGGACACCCCTGGTCTAAATGATGATGATGATGATTTCTATCCTTTCAGCTCTATGATTCTGTGTCTTTCTATAACAGAAAATATCATAAAAATCATAAAAATAAACAAAGTCAAAAAGCAAACAAATGGATGATTGTGTTTCCACACATCCTCGTGTCTGTTAGCAAAACATCATGAACCAGACAAACTTTCAGAAAGTGAGTAGCGTGTTCATCTACAGGCTTTTCTTTTACTCTGTTTCAGCTGCTAACATAAAACACACGTCCTGAGCCTAAATCTTGACACGTTAACTGATGAG
>NW_013962297.1:0-626 GCF_001266775.1 Austrofundulus limnaeus
CTGTTTTCTGAGTTGTTAGCTGTTTTGGTAATTTGAGCTTTTTTCAGCAGCTTTTTTACATTTTAATTCCCTTCTTACTGCTTATTTAAGCAAACATTCTGTTTCTTTGTGCTGATTTCAGCTTGCAGCTGATTTTTTAAGCTATTTTAAGGTAGTTTCAGCTTTTTTAGCTCTAAAATCTTTCAGCTCACAGGATTTTGACAAGAAATGCTTGGAGAAATCTGCAAGTGATTGTTTTTGTGCAGACGTCTGTGAGGAAAGATGCATGAATGAAACCAAACATTTTTCAGGTTTATTAAAATTCGTCTCGTTTATCTGCAAACTGAAGTTTCTGAGCGTTTCCTGCGAGTCAGAACAGGAGCAGGGAGGAGCTGAAGAACTGGCACAGAGAGTAAACACATCATCGACGCCTCGTAGTTCGATTAAAGAAGGAAAGAGCTGCTCTGTGGAAGGGAGGGGTTGTCAGCAGCTCACCTGTCAGATGTATCAGGTGAGCTGCTCCACTCTTTGTGTTTCTGCTCAGACATGTTCATCAGTCAGAACCTTTGTTTCACTGAGCTTCACTGTCGTTTGGACAAATTTCACTTTTCTTGTCTCCTGTTTCAAACAAACTGTTGTTGTTTTTC
>NW_013962298.1:0-626 GCF_001266775.1 Austrofundulus limnaeus
ACACAGCACTGTTCAAAAGAGCATTTTGATCTTCATGACATTAATGGGCAGTATAATTAAAATAAATGAGATGAAGTTTTTTATGTCATAAGTGAAGAAAACTAACATTAATTGTATTTGTAGAAGGATAAATAAGGGTTATGCTGTGCAGAGATGACTGCATGTTGAGGTGCTCGGATGATTGGGTTTGATTATCATTTCTAATCTAATAAATTCAGAATCACCTTCCAGAGATACTTACTCTGTATGACTCTGTCTAAATGTACAAAACCTTTTTCTGCTCATATTTTTATGAAGATCCCATACAGTGGTCCTAAGTACTCCTTGATGGTGAAAGTACTTCAGGCTATTTCCAGGGAATGCACTCTCCTCCATCTCTGCGCTTTCGGTCTTTCCCTCCATCTGTCTGCAGAGATCGGCCTGTCCTGACGTCTCTGTTGTGTTGCTCCATAAAGAGGCCTCAGTAATGGCCCCCTGTCACACACAAAGGTATTAAGGCCCACAGCCTCTCTCCCTTTTCCCCGATGCTACTGGCAGCTGGACCAGGGGAATAATTGGATTTGGTATTTTATGCTGGAAAAAAGCCTTTCTTCTCGAGCCACATTTGTGCTTGGCTTCTCCTCAAC
>NW_013962299.1:0-626 GCF_001266775.1 Austrofundulus limnaeus
TTTTTCTTTTGATCTGATTCTAAATAAACCACCGATCACATTGTGAGGTGATAAAAATTAATTAATGGCTCTTGTCCCCTTTCTGTGGTTTCTGAGGCTTTTCTCTTGACTCTGATCAATCAAAGGTCCAGAGAGACGGTAGGGTTGTCTCTAAAAGTTTCATTATTTACATTCTGTTTTGCTGTATTTTCATTTAATCAAATCTATCAGATGCATCCATCCATCTTCACCTGATTAATGGATGGATGCCTCCAGATTCTGATAGTTATACTGCATTTTAAATTAAATATAATCCTTTGATGACATTTTTTGACTGCTCTTAAAGCAATAAACTGATTAAAAAGCATCTGTTTGTAAAATCACAATTTTTATAATCAATGGAAATTATTTTTGATCAATGATTCAATTTGGAATTCTATTAAAACTTTCTTGTTCTCCTAATTTTTGTATTTTTGGACATTTTTCTATTAAAATCAAACACAAACTGCAGGACTGCCAGTCAAATTTTCCCTCTGCCAAATAGTTTTGGTCAGTATGTACTTTTGTTTTTCATTTTAGTTTAAAAAGCTGCTGACTCACAGGACGATTAGAAAAAACCTCTAAATTTAACAGCTGATGGGAAAAGG
>NW_013962299.1:1626-2067 GCF_001266775.1 Austrofundulus limnaeus
GCCACAGCAGATTGAAGCTCATATCTGTAGAACTGACTGAATTCTAGGCTTTTTCTTTTAATTTCAGCTCAGATATTTGGCTAACAGAGAAATGAACACAGGCAGTTCCATGAGCCGTACATAGCCTGCGTCTGTGTGGCATTCAGGTGCTGCTTGTTTATTGTGGTGTTTTTGTTCCTGTTGCTGCAGGTACCTGATCCTGGTGATGGTTCTGCTTCATGGTTCTGATGGGTTTTCATTCCTGAGACACCTCCAGATGAAGGCTGGGAGGATGGTTTGTGCAGGAGGCTGACAGATGGGACTTAACCAAGTTCAACCAGCTGCCTAAAATGGTGGATCACTTTGAAGCAAAGACAAAATGACAAACTACTGGTTAACAAATGTCTCACTTCAGTTACATCAAAGGCTACGTTCACACTGCAGGTCTTAATGCTCAGTTCC
>NW_013962300.1:0-626 GCF_001266775.1 Austrofundulus limnaeus
TTTCTGCACACTGTAAAAATGAAAATTTATCTATTATAACAATGAAAAATGTATCTTACACATCTAAAACATATACAGATATTTTTACTAAACATTTTATTCTGGTATTTTATTTTATTATTTTTGTGTCCCAAAAAAATAGTGGTGGGGTGGTGCCCTAGCGCCCTCTAGTGACCAGTCACCACTTCTTTAGACGGTGCTTCAGCCTCTTCAGCTTTTGGAGTGGGCGTCCAACATGCAGGAAGACCAGACAAAACGCTGTGCTTCATGCCAGGTGTCCCAGATCTGGTGAGAAACTTTTCAGTACGAGGTCCGGTGCATCTGCAGGAAGCTCCCGAATCTCATAGATCCTGTAGAGACAGAGAGCAAGTCTTTTTGAAACCACCATGCTCATGTCATGATGTATATATAAAAAACATCAGATTCCTCATGCTGATACTAATAGACGTAAAAACATGTTTAAAAAAAAATCAGCAATACTGGTCAGCATTTTGTACCAACACAGGACATAAGTCCCCTACATTTCATTATATTCATATACAGTCCTAGCCTGGTAAAAACCGAACCCTTGTCCTTCAGGGAAACTAGAATTGAGCAGAACTGCGTAGGAAGGTAAGGGCCAGGCT
>NW_013962301.1:0-408 GCF_001266775.1 Austrofundulus limnaeus
AGTATGCTCCGTTCAGTGTTTTAAACAGTTCATTGCATGTAATAGGAATATCTATTGGAGAAAATTTCTTTTGGACAGTTTCATAGAGTCTAAGGAGGACCTTGTTTGTGATGCAGCCTGCATTTTGCGTTTGTAAATTGCTAGACATGGCTCAAGTGTGTTTGAAATTTACGGGAAAATGAGAGGGAGTAGCCACAAAACCATCCTTGTAGACAAATGGGATGTTTTATATTGAGTTTTTTGGAAGCATTTGTTTAGCAAACATTTGTTTTGGGACAATTTTATGATGCAAGATCAGCGACCCTGGGTGGGCTTGAAACACCATCCTTTCAGTTAACAGCCGAACGCGCTTACCAATTGCGCCACAGAGATTGTGTGTTAAACAAAACAGAGGTCGTCGCCTCGTGT
>NW_013962301.1:1408-1626 GCF_001266775.1 Austrofundulus limnaeus
AATTGAGAAGTTTCTGAATGAGCTAGCACATGTAGCCAACATTATTTAGTGGCGGATTTCTCATGTCACATACAACTAGATTGTACATTATGGGTTGACTAGGTATCAAAGGGACATCCAATTGAAAACATAGCTACACCAGTTTGTCACAGTTGAAGAAGGAGTTGCTCTGTGACAAGGCTAGAGTTGACATGACTGCTATTGATAGTCATTTGAAA
>NW_013962302.1:0-626 GCF_001266775.1 Austrofundulus limnaeus
AATCAGAACAGACTTATAAAGTTTGTAGTTTGTGTGTAGATTCAGGTTTGTCAGGTTAAAAAAATGAAACAGCCATAAAGTGACAAAAAAAAGTCATTCAGTTTATTAATTTATGATAACTAATCCACTTGCTTTGTCACTTTTTGTCACAAAAATGCAGACATTGATCTCGGAAATTGATTTCAGGTAGTAAACTGTTTGACAAAAAATGCGGTCATCTATTTTCTCTTCCTGCTTCTCTCCAACAGTGGTTCCCAAAATGTTCAGCTTTTGACCCACAGAATAACAGCAGCAGAGACCTGTGCCCCCCAAATATTTTTGGTTGATAAACATTAGTATCAGGTCAAATAAACACAGGCATTCAATACGCTACTTTTATCCATTTTAAGATCACTAACTTCACTAAATCTTTATAGTAATTTTTAAATAGAATTATTTCCAGAAATCTTTTCAGGACCCCATTTTGATGTTTTGGGACCCGACTGTATGTCCCGACCCTGCTCTACAAGGTTGTGTGGAACTTGTGCTCATCTGGCCACTGGATGAAAGATGGAGTACATCACTGACCGGACGTCACTGCAGTTTATATTTCCAAGTTGGGTACTGTATATACAGCGGGTAAAATA
>NW_013962303.1:0-316 GCF_001266775.1 Austrofundulus limnaeus
ATACACATGAGAGTCCACACAGGACAGAAACCATTTGTATGTGGGGACTGCGGACACAGATTTAGCCAGAAGGGTAATTTAAACTCTCACATGAGAGTCCACACAGGACAGAAACCATTTGTATGTGGGGACTGTGGACAAAGATTTAGCCAGAAGGGTGATTTAAACTCTCACATGAGAGTCCACACAGGACAGAAACCATTTGTATGTGGGGACTGTGGACAAAGCTTTAGCCAGAAGTGTCATTTAAACGCACACATGAACGTACACACAGGACAGAAACCATTTGTATGTGAGGACTGTGGACACAGATTTA
>NW_013962303.1:1316-1626 GCF_001266775.1 Austrofundulus limnaeus
TGTGTGTGTGTGTGTGTGTGTGTGTGTGTGTTTCTGAGGGTTTTATACGCTCCCACGCCACACCTCCACTTTCTCACACTGAGAACTGACTAACGCCAAAAACTGAACTCCGCTCCAGTTTATCATTATAAAAATACAAGTATTGATATTAATCCAGTCCGTGTTTTCACGGCAACTCGTAGTGTTACACACAGGTACATGCCAGGTTGTTATCCAGTCTGTGTTTTCACCACAACCCGTGGTGTTACACACAGGGACATGCAAGGTTGTTATCCAGTCTGTGTTTTCACCACAACCCGTGGTGTTACAC
>NW_013962304.1:0-626 GCF_001266775.1 Austrofundulus limnaeus
TATCTCAACATCCTACACCGTCTCAATAACTTTAATTAAAACTAAAACGTCAAAGCTTTTTTTTTCTTACCCAAAGAGCTGAAGAGCCGGGACCTCCTGCAGTGAAAGGATAACTCCTGCTCGCATCGCTCCGACTGACTGATGATGGATGCGAGCTGCTCCTCTTCAGAAGAGTAGTCAAAATAGGCAAAGTACTGATTTCTATCAGAGGACACCTGAATTCTTGTCAATTCTGTGTTATTGTGTTGGATCACGACCCACGTCTTGTCCTCTGGTAAGAAACACAAAAACGTAATAACAAACACTCAGACTGACAATCATCAAGCAAATATGAAAGAACTTTCAAGCCTCCGTGCTTTTACCTGTCATGTTACAATAAACAAGCTGGGGCTTAACGGGCCCACTGCCGTCCACATCTATGTAATAGAGCCCAGAAGTGTTGCCTTTGTGTTTGTACTGCTCACAAGACTGCTCGTATTTGGCTGAGGAGGGAAACGGCAAAATGTCAACTGTCTGAAATAACAACCCCAGCACAGACCTCTGTGACAGCAGAGTGTTTGGGTCCAGCTCTGGCCTTCGAATTAAAACTATAATTGCAGAACTTATTGAAAGAAGAAGAAGAAATA
>NW_013962305.1:0-626 GCF_001266775.1 Austrofundulus limnaeus
TTATGTTAAACTTTAATCATTGTTTATGTTAAACCTTCAGCTTCTTCTTTCTCATTTTCTCCTTCCTTTGGGCCGATGTCCCCTCGTCCAGGCTCCTCTTGTGACCTCTCTTGCTGTCTTGTCCTCTTCTTTGCTGTAGGTCAAAGGTTGGGACCGCAAGCCTGTTTCCAATCATTTCAGTGGCTGACACAGCCCGGTTTCTTGACTAAGCGCAATGGACAATTATGTCCGTCAAAGGCGCAAGCGGATCCAACTCCAGAACTCAAGCGCAACAGATGAAATTTCTGTCAAAGGCGCGAGTAATTATTTCTTCTGATCTTCAGCGCAACAGACGGGATATCTGTCAAAGGTGCGAGTAATTGTTTCTTCAGCGCAACAGATAAAATATCCATCAAAGGCGCCAGTAGAGGTTTCTTCAGCGCAACGGATAAAATATCCGTCAAAGGCGCCAGTAGATGTTTCCTCAGGTCCCCCGATCAACTTACTTAGCTGAGCTTCACGGTGCAGAGAGCGGGGCAGTGGCTAAAGTTTCCTCCTTTTATTTGGCTTCAGGGGTGATATTTCAATCACGAGTCATACATCAAAATGGCTGCTGGTGAACGTGTGTACTGGCGAAGCTGACATGG
>NW_013962306.1:0-626 GCF_001266775.1 Austrofundulus limnaeus
TATCATCACAACATTTTCATGAGGCTGCCTTGGTGGGTTTTGAGATCGTGGTCGATCGAGGACCTTCACATTCCCTTAACAGAATTTCACCATCAGGGGACATTGTGGTTAATTTTCCTGCCTTGAAACTAGGGAATTCCAACTTTTCAGAGCAAATAAAAACACACCAATAGTATCCTTACCTGGATAAACGCCAATTTTTTTGATAATGCACATTACTGCCACCTTGTGGTAGTGATAAAAATATGTTATTATTAGGTGCTGGTGGGGGGAAAAAAGCAAGTTATTTCTCTTAATAAGTCAAATCAACTAGTTCCGTTCTATAGTTTTTACGACTCTGAGAGTGATGGAAAAGGATTGCCTGTTTGTTGTAAATATTTTGTAATTTAATTTTGTGGAGTTCAATGTTATTTATTGAAGTCTATTTTTTTTAACCAGTTTTCCCCTTAAGAATGTTCAGTTTGTCAACATTCCTGACCTGTATAACTGTGGATGTGACTGTCCTATCATCATCATCAGTGCTCTGTGGCTGTGCTGACTCAGAATAGAAGACACTTGTCCTCTGTAAGGCTTGTTGCACCAGAAGGGAAACCTTTTCACACCCAGCTGTCGAAACTTGAGAGAGC
>NW_013962307.1:0-242 GCF_001266775.1 Austrofundulus limnaeus
CATGTTTGACACTACATGTTTGACTTTACATGTTTGACACTACATGTTTGACACTACATGTTGGACACTACATATTTGACACTACATGTTTGACACTACATGTTTGACTTCACATGTTTGAAACTACATGTTTGAAACTACATGTTTGACACTACATGTTTGACTTCACATGTTTGAAACTACATGTTTGAAACTACATGTTTGACACTACATGTTTGACACTACATTTTTGACTTTACATG
>NW_013962307.1:1242-1626 GCF_001266775.1 Austrofundulus limnaeus
CACATGTTGGACACTGCATGTTTGACACTACATGTTTGACACTACATGTTGGACACTACATGTTTGACACCACATGTTGGACACTACATGTATGACACTACATGTTTGACACTACATGTTTGACACTACATGTTTGACACTACATGTTTGACACCACATGTTGGACACTACATGTATGACACTACATGTTTGACACTACATGTTTGACACTACATGTTTGACACTACATGTTTGACACTACATGTTGGACACTACATGTTTGACACTACATGTTGGACACTACATGTTTGACACTACATGTTTGACACTACATGTTTGACTTAAAATGTTTGAAACTGCATGTTTGACACTACATGTTGGACACTGCATGTTTGACACTACATG
>NW_013962308.1:0-626 GCF_001266775.1 Austrofundulus limnaeus
CATCTACCACATATTGACTTTTTGGTTTACCCCAATAGAAGATGTCTACCACAACTAATGACCCTTTGCAAATCTAATAATGACTATAACACTGTCAAGTTTACAGATAATAAACTGATATTTGATGGTAGCTGAGAGTCCTCCACAATCCTGAGAACTATGTTCTTTATAATTTCATTTATGTTCCAGTTGATGTCACTATGCAGCAGCCTTTAAGTTGCACCACAAAGATAGTTCTAGAAAGCAGAGGTGTGTAAAGTACTGAAAAGAAATAACTAAAAGTAAAAATACCTTACCAGAAAAGGATTTTGGTAAAGTTTTATTTCAAGAAAGTAATTAGGTAAAAGTCATAAAACTGCTGACAATAATTCAAAAAGTAAGACTATTTTTACACACACTAAGAAATGAAGTGTTAAATTTACTCAACCAAACTGGTTCCACTAAATCAAGTTGAGTAAACTGAGTTACTCATTTTAGTTTTGTGGAACCAGTTGACATAACTAAGTAAATTCAACACTGCTTTTTAGAGTGCATAAACATATACATTCACGATGAGTTATGGTCATATTTAAATTTGTGCTGTGTATCTAGGTGTTACAATTTAAAGTAAAGGAGTAAAAGTATCG
>NW_013962309.1:0-625 GCF_001266775.1 Austrofundulus limnaeus
TCTCTGCTCCAAACATCAGCCACTATGAATGCTTTTTTCCAGCTGGCAGGCCCATTCAGTAGTGACCTCTGACGCTAAACCTAAAATAAATAAAGCAATCAATCCATGCCGTGTTGTCTTCACCCGTCGTTTTGAGGCTGAACAATTGAAACAATTCAAAATAAAGCATCCTAAAAAGAAAAAGCTTGTGTTTTATAGCTTGAGGGTGAAGTTGTTTTCACCCTTTGTGTGTTTGTTTGCTTCTAGTGTTAGCAAAATGTCTTATGAACCACTGGCTTTGTATTTTATGAAACTTTCAGAAAGTAATCATTTGCTCTACACCTGCAGCAGATTCATGACAGTTTATCATGTCTAGATTTCTGCTTAGAATTGCACATAAATAATAGTTTTTCATTGGTTAGTTTCTGCCATTCATTGCAGATGTGTTCATCTTTGCAACACCTGATCTGATGACATGTTCTGAAACATTTCTATTAAATCAAAACAAGGATTTTCAGTAACAAACTTTCATTGATATGTGACCTAAAGTTAACATGTCGTGGTTTTTATAGTTACCACATCCAGCTTCACCAGCTAACAGTACTGTCTGCTGAGATGTCCTCACCCCAACAAAATAGCCGCTCTC
>NW_013962310.1:0-625 GCF_001266775.1 Austrofundulus limnaeus
AGATAAAAACGAAGCTGCGGTGGTGGACATATGGGCTGATTGAGTTTGCACCAATGAGTGTCCAAAACATGAACCAAACCAGGAAAAGATTTGATGAGATGGAGCGAAATTATTACCAACTGGTTGATAAAAGGTTTACAAACAAATCCTGATTTGAGACACCACCCAGATTCATTCTCACGGATTTAAATCTAACAGTGTAGTTTTACTTTCAATCAAATTAACCAAGTAGATCATTCAAACAGCTTAAAAATCTTCTTTAAAATGATGTGTAAATGTCTTACAAATAAATATAAAGCCACAAATGACTCAGCCTAGTAGCACAATTTAATTTATTCCTAAATTCAATACATGTTGGTTAAAACAGATACGTTAAGTTTAATTTTGAAGAGAGCAGCTTCATGAAATAGAACACACAATAGTCCTCAGATCCTAAAACAAACCTCGACAAAACAAACAAAACTAAATTAAATATCCAGACGTCAAAGCTTTAAATATCCCCTCCAACAGACACGCACAGGTGGGTGTGAGATTCGTCAGAACATGTATTTCTCACATTTATCTGCCTTCTGCATATGATAACCCTATAGACAGAGTTTCAGGCTTGAAAGAATCCATGTGTTTT
>NW_013962311.1:0-625 GCF_001266775.1 Austrofundulus limnaeus
CTTTAAAATGTGTGTGTGTGATGTTCTGAGAAGAACATCTTGTTAATTGGTGACGTCACGATTAGAAAGCCTTACCCAGAACGAGAACCAGAGTCATGTGAGGCAATGGATCACCAGACACACCCTCTGAGAAGAACATCTTGTAAATTGGTGACGTCACGATTAGAAATGTTCAATTAAAGACTCCAGGGACAACAGTTGAATGTATAAGGTATGGTACAACCAAGGATTTGAATCAAACCTGAGGGCGAAAGGTAAGACTAATAGGAGATATAGTCATGTTATTATTCATATCAGTGTTAATGATTTTGTGTCTTATACATTGGACCAAATAAAACTTCGCTTAGCTTCTCTGTGCTACTGTGCAATGATGGTGTCGGATTCTGTAATTTTCTCTCGTCCAATCCCCCACTTCTATAGTGATGAAATATGTACAAGTGCATCAAAATTGAACAGCTGGCTGTCTGAGTTCTGTTCAGAAAACAATGTGGGTTTTGTAGATCACTGGAGGGATTTTTCTAATTTATCGGATTTGATGGAAAAAAGTGGTGCCTTTCCAAATTTAGCTGGATCCGCTCTAATTTCTAAGAATTTAGACAAAAAAATTTAAAAGATAGACACACAC
>NW_013962312.1:0-625 GCF_001266775.1 Austrofundulus limnaeus
TCTCATCACCTGTCTCACTTTCTGTATCATCACTCATTACCTGTCTCATCTTCTGTCTCATCACCTGTCTCCTCACCTGTCTCATCTTCTGTCTCATCACCTGTCTCCTCACCTGTCTCATTACCTGTCTCCTCACCTGTCTCATTACCTGTCTCATTACCTGTCTCATTACCTGTCTCCTCACCTGTCTCATTACCTGTCTCATTACCTGTCTCCTCACCTGTCTCATTACCTGTCTCCTCACCTGTCTCACCTTCTGTCTCCTCACCTGTCTCCTCACCTGTCTCATTACCTGTCTCATTACCTGTCTCATTACCTGTCTCCTCACCTGTCTCATTACCTGTCTCCTCACCTGTCTCATCACCTGTCTCCTCACCTGTCTCCTCACCTGTCTCACTTTCTGTATCATCACTCATTACCTGTCTAATCATCTGTCTCACCTTCATTCATCACCTCCCTCACCTTCTGTCTCATCGCCTGTCTCACCTTCTGTCTCCTCACCTGTGTCACCTTCGTTCATCACTTCCCTCATCTTCTGTCTCATCGCCTGTCTCACCTTCTCTCATCACCTGTCTCCTCACCTGTCTCATCACCTGTCTCATCATCTGTCTCATCACCTGTCTCA
>NW_013962313.1:0-625 GCF_001266775.1 Austrofundulus limnaeus
ATGCAACCCATATCAGATTTTTTTTGCTCACAGTCTGAATGTGACAATATTATTTTTCTTTTCTTTTTTTTTTCAAATCTGACCCAGGCCTATTTTGCAATGTGGTGCTATATCAGATATACATATATGATGTTTTTAAATGTGACTGCTGTCTGAATGTTCATGTCACATTTCATCCGACTTTTACTTGAGTGAGGTGGGGGTGAACGGATCAATCCAAGTATTTGGAATAGTGATTCCAACCTTGTGCAGTATCTTGTAACTCCACGTCTTCAGCTACAGAACCTAAGTCCCATTGCATCATATTTGTTCTTTAGATTTTACATGCCCTGGATGTCAGCACAGAAACATGCTGGTAAACTCAGTTTTACACTGTTATCAACACTAAAGTTACACTAAAGTTTACTTTTAGCATGTCGCTCCTATAATGCTGCACCGGAGCAGTTGGCCAGGAACAGGTTAATAGTGAACCAAACAAGCATGTTGGATAATTTTTTAATCAGCTCTGATCGCAGAATGACTACAGAATTGACATTCAAGTAGCATCCAAAGACTACTTCTGTAAACAGTGTGCTGACCGTGACATAATGTCATTGTCTGTGCATATATGCACAGACAATGACAT
>NW_013962314.1:0-271 GCF_001266775.1 Austrofundulus limnaeus
ACAGAAGACAGAATGAGTTTTCATGTGTAAAAAATGGATTTTTTCAAAGTCTTTCCCTACTAACAAAAAAATGTTAAAGAAATGAATATTGACACTTTTCAAGTTCATTCTCATATCAGAAGCTGGTTTTCAGTTATTTTCTAAAAAGTGGGCTTCTTTTGCTCTACAGAAGACAGAATGAGTTTTCATGTGTAAAAAATGGATTCTTTCAAAGTCTTTCCCTACTAACAAAAAAATGTTAAAGAAATGAATGTTCACACTTTTCAAGTTC
>NW_013962314.1:1271-1625 GCF_001266775.1 Austrofundulus limnaeus
GTCTTTCCCTACTAACAAAAAAATGTTAAAGAAATGAATGTTGACACTTTTTAAGTTCATTCTCATATCAGAAGCTGTTTTTTGGGTCTTTTCTCAAAAGTGGGCTTCTTTTGTTCTACAGAAGACAGAATGAGTTTTCGTGTGTAAAAAATGGATTTTTTCCAAAATTCTTTCCTTACTAACAAAAAAATGTTAAAGAAATGAATATTGACACTTTTCAAGTTAATTCTCATATCAGAAGCTGTTTTCAGGTTTTTTTCTCAAAAGTGGGCTTCTTTCGCTCTACAGAAGACAGAATGAGTTTTCGTGTGTAAATAATGGATTTTTTCCAAAAGTCTTTCCTTACTAACAAGA
>NW_013962315.1:0-625 GCF_001266775.1 Austrofundulus limnaeus
CAGTTTTCCTGCTCATCAGCTGAACTCTTTCTGCTTGACCTCCAGGTTCATTTGGAAAGCTCCATGTCTAATCAGCTGCTGCTGAAATCCAAAACCACTGTGACGTTTTCTTTAATCAGCTCTGTCTACAGCTCCCCATCCATTTGTTTTACCTCGGAAATTATGTAAATCTCCGTGGAATAACCCAGCTCTTTCAAGCAAGTTTCATTCTGCATCCTTTTATGAAACTCTTTGTTTGAGGGTATGGAGAGGACACATTCACCACACTTTAGGCATTAACAATGTAACAAAAATACTCGTCTAATATTTATATTAATTATTTTCAGTGCAGTCTAAAAGTTCTGTTTCCTGACTTGTGAAATGAAAACAGGGTAGTATGTTGGATGCACAGTGTGTGCATCCATAACACCATTAAATGCAAAAACTGACAAATCAGCTGATCAGGTTGTTTTCATGCTGAACTCCAAAAGGTTTAGCTGCAGGGACACTAAGTTTTTCTATTTCAGAGATTCTTAACCTATGGGCCGCGAGCGCCACCTAGAGGGCCTCAAAAGAACAACAGTTTTAACTTTGAGCCACAGAGGGCCGTGGGCCAGCATTGATTTTGAACAAGGTGCAATACACT
>NW_013962316.1:0-625 GCF_001266775.1 Austrofundulus limnaeus
CACACACACACACACACACACACACACACACACACACACACACGCACAGACAGTAAGACTTTAAAGAATTCAGCAGTTTACACCCTTCTGTTCCATTAAAGTTACATCTTTAGGCTTAATTAACAACTTTGACAAAGCCCATCTGCAGAAACATCACCTTAATGTTGGAGGGCTTTGAGCGCCTCCATGATCGCTTTGTGGTCTACAGCGTTAATCAGAGTTAGTATATCTGTTTTTCCCTATGATGTGGAGACCTATTTTGGCATACACGCCAACTTGTGGGGACCAACGGGTACTTATGGGGACCTGAACCTAGTCCCCATGAGGGGAAATGCCGTTGGTGGGTCAGGGGTTAGGGTTAAGGTGTCAATTGAGTTTAGGTTAGTTTTAGGATCAGCTATGTACCTGTGAGGTTAGTTCTAGTGTTGGTGATCAGGGTTAGGCTGTAGAAAATCATGAAAGTCAATGCAAAGTCCCCATAAAGATAGCTGTACTAGACAGTGGAAGTGTCAAGAAAATATCCTGAGTCAGACTGTTGCTGGACGTTTTGTATTAATGTTACAGTAATGGCAGAACTGTGTGTGTGTGTGTGTGTGTGTGTGTGTGTGTGTGTGTGTGTGTGTAC
>NW_013962317.1:0-254 GCF_001266775.1 Austrofundulus limnaeus
ACTCCGTCCTACCTGAGACCCTCTGTCCTACCTGAGACACCCTGTTCTACCTGAGACCCTCTGTATTACCTGAGGCACATTGTCCTACCTGAGACACTCTGTCCTACCTGAGACCCTCTGTCCTACCTGAGACACCCTGTTCTACCTGAGACCCTCTGTATTACCTGAGACACATTGTCCTACCTGAGACACTCTGTCCTACCTGAGACACGCTGTTCTACCTGAGACACTCTGTTCTACCTGAGACACTCTGT
>NW_013962317.1:1254-1625 GCF_001266775.1 Austrofundulus limnaeus
TGTTCTACCTGAGACACTCTGTCCTACCTGAGACCCTCTGTCCTACCTGAGACCCTCTGTCCTACCTGAGACACTCTGTCCTACCTGAGACACTCTTTTCTACCTGAGACACTCTGTTCTACCTGAGACACCCTGTTCTACCTGAGACCCTCTGTCCTACCTGAGACACATTGTCCTACCTGAGACACTCTGTCCTACCTGAGACATGCTGTTCTACCTGAGACACTCTGTCCTTTCTGAGACCCTGTTTCCTACCTGAGACCCTCTGTCCTACCTGAGACACTCTGTTCTACCTGAGACACTCTGTCCTACCTGAGACCCTCTGTCCTACCTGAGACACTCTGTTCTACCTGAGACACTCTGTCGTAACT
>NW_013962318.1:0-625 GCF_001266775.1 Austrofundulus limnaeus
ATATTACAACTGTATTTTCAGAATATTATGACTTTTTTCTCAGAATATTATTATTATGCAGACAACAGAATTCTCCACTTTATACACCATCCTCAACATTTTTCTAGAAAATGACAAAATAACATTTTCTTTGCCTCCCAAACAACATCAACTAGAATCGCTCCTAGAGAAACTGACAGGGCTTGCTTCTTAGTACGGGATTATTTTCAACGTAATCTTGGAAACTTGTCTTGGCTACCACCACACCAAATTTCAGCTCAACACAGCTAAGTTATGGTAAATTCTTCCTTTCATCTTTGGCTTCTCATCATGGATGTTTGCTTTGGCTTCAGTATGTGATGATTATTCTCAGCTACCACCACACCACATTTCAAACCAATATGTCTTCAAATGGCAGTTATTGCAGTTTCAGATTAACTCTGGTGGCCGTCTTGAAGTATACCATTGTACCAGTTTTCAGCTTTATGTGTGGAAAAATGTCTGATTTATAACCATATTAAGGAGGTTCTATAGAACAACTGGAGCGCGTAGAAACCACCTGACTGTGTGATCGGCTGGTGAAGCTAACAGCTAACGCTAAACAGTCAAGAGTCTGGATTTCCCATTAACTGTACATGTTGACAAC
>NW_013962319.1:0-217 GCF_001266775.1 Austrofundulus limnaeus
CATCTACACACATAGGGGAAAAAACATGCCCTTCTTACATATTTCAATAACACATGTAACTGTAAAATACACCTCCAGAATAGCAGACATAAAAAAACAACAATAATAATAATACAACATCCCAAAAAAATTGTTGCTCAACCTTCTCAAAATATAAAACAATACTTAAGAACAACAACAATGTGATCACAAAAATAAAGACTCAAAAGGCTAATGC
>NW_013962319.1:1217-1625 GCF_001266775.1 Austrofundulus limnaeus
CTTCAAAGAAGATCACTCTGTTTAGGACCACATAATTTTTCTGCTTCTCTTTCAGCACATCATGTGAGATTTCCTCAGAGCCAATCTGCGGGAGTGTCAGCACTGTCTGTGAAAACTGGGGCAAAAGGAGAGCATGGGGGCGCACTTCTGGATCACTGTCCCCACATTCTTTAAGTACAGCAGCAACCTCTTGCGATGAAACTGCACCTGTCTTAATGACTGCCACACACTGTGATATCTGATGGTCAGACACCGATGGTACATCAGGTGGGTTGGCGGACCAGCGAAACGCCTCCTGGACTCTACCAGCGCCAACTGCAGCGGCTTCTGCCAGTAGAACATCATAAGCGACTCTAGTCAAGCGGTGAGATGTACTACTGGACTGTACAAAAGGTTCCCTGCTAAGCA
>NW_013962320.1:0-625 GCF_001266775.1 Austrofundulus limnaeus
GATGTGTGAAACGTGCGTCAAACGCATGGAACAATCAAATTATTCAAAATTTGCCACATCAGATGCACTACAGAACTTCCCAAAACTCAATGATGTGCGTCCACCATATCTAAACCTGACACCCCTGACACTCAAAATGTGTTTCGTGTGAATGCAGCATTACCCTCACCCTCTACCCTAATTTTATATACTAAATCTACCACCATCCAAAATCATCATCCGTACTTGATGGGACAAGGCTTTGGTCATTATAAGNGATATTACTAATTAAATCTGTTCACATTTTTAATAAGCTCTCAAACCATTTCACTATTTTGTTGGAGAAAATGTGGCCTTGGTGATAAATTAATGTCCACTGCTTTAAGTATGAGAATAAGCTCAAAATTTGCATCTGAAGCTGGTGATTTGTAATGAAGCTGATTTCATTCTGACCATAGCTGTCCAAAATACCATTTTGTGATGCTGGTTTTTCTATCCTTTTTGGGACTGTACATTGACTTCCATTCTTTTTTTAGTCTTTTGTATAGCCTAATGCTGCGTTCACACCGAACGTGATTTCACCATCAAAAATGCATCAAACGCTTCAAGCTTGTGGTCCTTTTCCCCTCTTCTGCCAGTCTCTGTT
>NW_013962321.1:0-485 GCF_001266775.1 Austrofundulus limnaeus
TGTGTTTTAACTGTCTAATTTAGCTGTTTCCACCCTCTGTGTGGAATATGAGTGGAGAAAAAAACAGCTGTTTAGGTGTCTTTACCGAACGGGTGCTCCGTGTTAGTTTCACTTTTGCCCTGCGCTGTAATCAGCCTGTCCGTGTTTTTCTTTTTAAAAATGCTGGAGCAGTGTGAGTTATGAACTGTAAATGTGTTTTAACTGTTTAATTTAGCTGTTTCAACCCTATGTGTCGGAATATGAGGGGAGAAAAACAGCTTTTTAAGTTTGTTTACTAAATGGCTTCGCAGCTCCGTGTTAGTTTCACTTTAGCCCCGCGCTGTAATCAGCGTGTCTGCTTGTTTTTAAAATGTTGGAGCGTTTCAAACTGTGACCTAAATTTAACATCAGCTGTTTTAAATGTATTTTTTGACTGGTGTTAAAAACGGGAGAAGTAGAAAGAGGCAGAGAAACTGTGAGCGCTGTGTTTGTGCAGTCCTCATAAG
>NW_013962322.1:0-376 GCF_001266775.1 Austrofundulus limnaeus
GAAATTATGGTCCATTTTCTCTTTGACTTCACATTCTAACTGTGTTTGGATGAACATTTCCCCTCTAAAACGTGAGAGTTTTTCATCTCGATATTTTTTTCTCCTGTTCCAGAGGTCAGATGAATTCCCCACTGCAGTGCAAGAGTTGGTGACGTCAGTGATACCCAGTGTAAACCTTCCTGGTTGATTAGGAATGTATTTTTTCAGTTCAGGGTTGTTGAAACTGGTCTCTGGTTCTTGATTTTGACAATCCATACCTTCCAGATCAATGCCTCTCATATGGGCTATCCTCTCATCTCTGCGTTTTTTGCGCAGAGCCCAAAAGTCAGTCCCTGGGGTGTCCTTAACATGGAGATTTGTGTTCAAAGACCCGTAC
>NW_013962322.1:1376-1624 GCF_001266775.1 Austrofundulus limnaeus
TTAGAAATTTTACAGACAGGTACCAGATGTATTTGTGTCTAAGTCAAGAGGTCAAGAGGCTTTTTAGTTTGCAAGAAACAAGATGGAGAAGAAGATACAGAAGAAATATACAAAAAATATTCAAAAGAACAACTGTTATTTGTTGGAATGCTTTTTATTTTTGTCCTTAAAAACAATAAAAAAAAATACAAGAAAACAATTCCACAAATATTTGTAATAGGCACAGTGGGAACGCAGTGGGCTGCGTG
>NW_013962323.1:0-624 GCF_001266775.1 Austrofundulus limnaeus
GGGTCTCTCCACAAAAGAATCAGGATATTGCACAGAGTTTGTAGGTAACCAGATGAGACAAATGCAAATAAGATCAAATGGATTTTGAAGCTCAGACAAAAGCTTGTCAACTCCAACGTCTTTTCCCAGCAGTTGGAGGCAACGAGGAGAAGAATTTCATTCCCAACGAAGAGCTGATAATTAATCCTCAAACACCTTTCTGAGTAAGCAGAACAAATCACACATCTCATCAAAACTCCGACGTGGTTTATTTTGAGTGTTTACTCGAGCACAGGCAATTTCTTCTGAAACCTCACAAGTGCGTGTCACTCAGAGGGGCTGCGGGCGGGTGTGTGTCGCACGTGTCTGTTTGCTGAAAGGAAGCGGCAGACAGGTGAAGAGAGAGATGGAGAAGGAGGAGAGACGTGCGGCGGCACCCTCAGGACGTCTCCTGTTTCTGAGCAGCTGTTGTCTGAGAGCTGGAGGCAGCACTGCGGCGCCCTGTCAGCTCCTTCTCCCACAGAAGCCCCCCCGTGCATGCAAAACAGGAGCAGGCTGCCCTCTCTCCTTGGCCATGCTTTTTACGCCCCTTTTTCATTTTTTCCCCCTTTTGTCATCGTGCACAACGGACACCTCCTCATCTTC
>NW_013962324.1:0-624 GCF_001266775.1 Austrofundulus limnaeus
ACACACACACACACACACACACACACACACACACACACACACACACACACACACACACGTGTTGTACGAACACTCACCTCCCATTCTGCCCACCATGTCTCTGCCTCCAAACCCCCCCATGCTGTCCATGCCTCCAAAGCCTCCAGCACTCATTCCTGGAAGCAGCAGCAGCGGGTCGGATCAGAACCACCTCATCATCAGTGTTTCAACATACAGAACCACACCCACCTGCTCCGAGTCTGTTCATCCCACTGAAACCAGCAGCATCCATCCCTGCAGAGACCAGTTAGAACAACAACAGTTAAATTATCTCCAGTCTAAATGAGCCGCAGCTAAAAAAGTTTCATAACAAACAGTTTAACCTGAGTTCATCTTAAAAAACAGACACCAGCTGTGTTTACATTCACCATGAAAATGCACATATTAGAATTAGGAAAATAAATTTGCTCAATGGAAACACGTCAATTTTGAGAAAAAAATTATGTTTTTCGACAAAATGTTTCTGCACTAGGATGAGGTGGTTTTTCAGCTGTATTGAAATTTGTGTTTTTCTCAAAACTGCAATGGAAACACTATTCACATCACAGGAGTCATGTGATCAACAACCGTCTGTTTCTACTGGCG
>NW_013962325.1:0-624 GCF_001266775.1 Austrofundulus limnaeus
AGATGCATCAGGACATTTATACAGCGTATGAAATTATTTTGATACTTATTTTATTTTCATGAGTTTTATGCAAAAGCAAAAACTTGTTAAGTGTATATTACAGTGTAGACACAACCCGAGCGCCCCTCCGCTCCTGTACAGAGAGCAGCAGAACCTCCGCGTGAAAATCATTCCGTTATCAGTGCACCAGCGTCAGGGAACATGATCCAAACCAAACAAGTAGCCCATCAATTTAAAGCTCACACTCTGCTCTTTCCAACATTATAAGTGTCACTGCTCTACATGAAAAATCCACAGAACAAGCAGCCAAGAAATAATGAAAAAGGCTTAAATCTGGACGTCTTACTTTTTTTTATGGGTTTAATCCACTTTAGAGTAATTTTTTTTCCACTTGGCTGGACTTTTGTCAACTTGTGCATCTCCTGTGTTAATGTTGGTACAAGTAATACGCAAATCTTGTACTGTGGACAGTAACCACCGAGTGAAAAAAGCCTATGCTAACACAGTGTTGCCTGTGAACCGGAAGTGCTCTGTGGCCAAAAAATACTGAAGTGCTAGAACGGAAAATTCCATGGCATATAGGCTAGTGAGATCGATGAGTCAGCGAAATGGCCAGCAGTATTC
>NW_013962326.1:0-624 GCF_001266775.1 Austrofundulus limnaeus
CCACTAACACAAACACACAATGTGGAAGATAAAAGACAAAGCGTGGGAGGTAGAAAAGAAGAAAAAAAATATTCTGAGGAAGACAGAAGAGGGATCGATCTGTTTTTAACAGCCAATCAATTTAACAACTCTGGTAATGGAGAGACACAGCGAGTCTGGGGCACAGTAAACGGGACTGGAAGGGGCAGGTTTTAAAAGCCAAGTTGATGCCCTGCTGTACTTTGTGCACGCACGCAGGACGCCCTTGACCATTTTATTAACAGCCCTGTATTTAGAACAGGAGTTCAGGTTTCACTGCGGCGCACCAATTATCAATAAAGCACCATAAAATCTCCCCGTTTCTTCCCGGAGCCGTAACTTTTCAGCTTTTTTTACGAAAGAAGTTCGGACGTTCGATTGGTTCTGGTTCCCACCGCAACCCCTGGGGGAGTGAGGAGTGTGAATGCCATAAAGTGGCACTTCACAGTGTGGAGTGCAGACATGGAAAAGCTTCTGTTCTCATCCCGGTCTCCACCATAAGATCAATAATGATACATGCACACGACTCAAGTAACTGAAGATACCCCATCTTTCAGAACCTGTAAGAACACCTGTGTGGTTTTAGGACCAGGATCCCAAAGTGAA
>NW_013962327.1:0-624 GCF_001266775.1 Austrofundulus limnaeus
CCAACAGACCTAGCAAATCTGAAACTCCTTTAAAAGGTGACGAAAATTTTACGATATAAAAAAGAGCCAAACCTCCCCAAACTACATGGGAAAATGTATGGCAAAGGTATGAACAAAAAAAGCACAGGAAGTGCAAAAAGAATTTAAATGTGCAAAATTATGAAAAAAAAATAGGAGACAATAGCGATAAGAAGTCGAAGGTCCGGAAACTGCCTAAAGCGATGTTTGTTAAAACAACAACAAACAGGGTCACCTGACCCCCAAAAACCACAGATAGGTGGTAATAAATCAGTTCAACCACTCCGTAACAAGAATATTTAACCAGAACTGCCTGACTCCAAATACAGCCCAAGTTGACAGAACTGCAGTTTACAGAAATTCAGTTTTTTTAAATTAAAAATAAATTATAATAATTTTAGAGAAAAGGCAAATAGGTGAACGTACTGGGAAAAAAGATTTAAATTGTATATATAAAGATGTTTTTAACTTCTTAAAACAGCATTCAGTTCTCTTATTTAGTTGGCTTCTAGTTTGAACTCCACCTAAGAGTTTTTCAAATATTTTCTAGATAAAACGCAGTTGAAGAAAGAATACACATTAATGCATTTATAGAAAGAAGAAATT
>NW_013962328.1:0-624 GCF_001266775.1 Austrofundulus limnaeus
ATATAATTGTTACAAATAAAATGAATAAATTTCTAAATAAAAAAATAAAACATTGCAGAACAAGATATGAGCTGAAAAACATATGGAAGAAAAAAATGTTCTAATAAATAATGTGAATGCTTTATAAGTTCATTAATTATGCTTTATAAGTATTCACACCATAAACTTGTGCCAGTTACAAAATGTTTGGTGTTTAAACCTCAAGAACATCACAGAGGAGATATCAACCAGAAACTCAGACTGGTGCATTTCTACCAAACAATCCATCATCGTTCTGATGTGTGAAAACAACATAAATTATGGAGTAAGTTTCTGGGAACTGACTCATTGTTCATTAAAGTGATGAGAACATAAATATGTCCACTCACCAACAGGAAAACCTTGCTGTCAGGTTTCACTTTGTGCTTCTCCATGTACTTGATCAAGCTGCTGTTTGCGTACCTGTAGGGACGAGAAGAAGATTTTTATACCTGATGTTGTGTGAAAAAGTTCTGATGGTCGGAACGACCCGGCTCCCACTCACGTTGTCCTCCTGAAGTCTTTCTGCAGCGTGGGGTACTCAGGCATCTTCCTGATGTCCTCCCAGTCCTTATCTGCACACACACACACACACACACACACACA
>NW_013962329.1:0-624 GCF_001266775.1 Austrofundulus limnaeus
GATCCCACATAGCAAAATATGTCTGGCCCAGATAATGAAAAGAATGATGTGTCTTTGGTGGTCCAGATGTGGTACTTCATGGGCCAGCATCACATAAACCGAACCACAACCGGGCCAGTTGTGCCATCTCAAAAACAGTCCCATTATTGTCAGATCTGGCCCACTCCTGTTGACAATTTATTTGCCATGCCAGCAGTCAGCCAGCTTGACAACAGATCTGGTCCACACCAGGGGCGGAGCCAGAAGGGTGGCCGAAGTGTTAAGTACCACCCCTGGCACCTGATTGTGCCACCCCGCAAAAAATGACAAGTGGCTGGGAACCTTAGATTTTGTATTCCAATTTAGATTTTGTAAAATACTTTTCTCTGATACTTTTGTGCTATACATATTTTCAGTTGCGTAAGTTTAAAAATGGCTGGATTATAGCCCTTTCTAAAATTTTTATGATCATTCGCTTGATTTGGGATTAGCATCGGCAATAAGAATATAATCTTTTTTAACTACTCAATAAAAAGTTTAATCTCAGTGAGTCAAAAAAATAGCTGAATTTTGGCTTTGCTGTGGTGGCCATCTTGAATTTTTGATTAGCATTTAGAAGTTGGCAAATACTGTTTGCATCTACTT
>NW_013962330.1:0-344 GCF_001266775.1 Austrofundulus limnaeus
ATGTGGACCAGACCCTATAACTCTATGTGGACCAGACCCTATAACTCTATGTGGACCAGACCCTATAACTCTATGAACCAGACCCTATAACTCTATGTGGACCAGACCCTATAACTCTATGAACCAGACCCTATAACTCTATGAACCAGACCCTATAACTCTATGAACCAGACCCTATAACTCTATGAACCAGACCCTATAACTCCATGGACCAGACCCTATAACTCTTTGTGGACTAGACCCTATAACCCTATGTGGACCAGACCCTAACTCTATGTGGACCAGACCCTAACTCTATGCGGACCAGACCCTAACTCTATGTGGACCAGACCCTAACTCTATGT
>NW_013962330.1:1344-1624 GCF_001266775.1 Austrofundulus limnaeus
ACCAGACCCTATAACTCTATGGACCAGACCCTATAACTCTATGGACCAGACCCTATAACTCTATGGACCAGACCCTATAACTCTATGAACCAGACCCTATAACTCCATGAACCAGACCCTATAACTCTTTGTGGACTAGACCCTATAACCCTATGTGGACCAGACCCTAACTCTGTGGACCAGACCCTATAACTCTATGTGGACCAGACCCTAACTCTATGTGGACCAGACCCTAACTCTATGTGGACCAGACCCTAACTCTATGTGGACCAGACCCTAA
>NW_013962331.1:0-624 GCF_001266775.1 Austrofundulus limnaeus
GTGTGTGTGTGTGTGTTGTTGCACGATTGTGTTTTCTCAGTTGATCCAGTTTTTCTGTCTTCTGTCAGTAATGTAAAACGTTGTCTGCCTCTTTAGGCACTTCTTGTTTGCTGACAGGCAGTGAAGTCTCTCTACCTTAGGGGTAAATGAGAAACGGTTAACCCCAAGTTTAAGAAGTTTTCTATTCCATGAAGATCATTAAATAAAACTAAAAGTCCATCACCGTGGTAAGAGACTGAAGGAAACCTGCTCTCTGGCAGGTTTAGAAAAAAAAGCCTTAGTTTGCACTGGTCCCAATCTGTCTGTTATGAGTTCACATTTTTAATCAATCTGACTTAAATCAAAGCAGATTTACTTTATAGATCCTATTGTCAGGAGAAGATTTTTAGATTGGATTTGCTCTCATTCCCAAACATTTGTTTCCATCAGATGCATTCATCAGATCTAATCAGCTGATTTTGAACCAAAAACTCAGTTTCCCCACTCAAGACAAGCTAACTCAAAGTTAGTGAACAAACTCTGCTTTTATTAAGCCTCCTGTTTAGAACAAAACAGCAAATTTAGTCACCAGTGATTTACAGTAAAACATGAAAACAAAGACGAAACGCAGAGATGCCTAAATAA
>NW_013962332.1:0-624 GCF_001266775.1 Austrofundulus limnaeus
TGCCCAATTAGTTCACACACTAATTAGCTGTGAGAGCAGCAGAGGCATACCAGATTTCCCTGGTGTCCAAAACCTATTTCCCATCCTGAATTGAGTAAATGGGGTCCTAGAGACAGAGGGACATATGCAAAAGTAAAAATATATATATAAAAAACACTTCTACAAGAAAAAAAACAAACCATCACTGTGAGGTTTTGTTGTGGAAAAATAAATTGGAAATTCACTTTCTGTTCTTTGAGGTAAGAACACATAAATATACACAGAAACTCAAACTCCATGTCTGTCATGCAGTTTCCAGCACGGAGGCTGGAACTTCAAAACAAGTTACGAGAAAAACCTAACCGAGAGGATTGTCAACAAGACGAGGGGGGAAAAAAATCTGGTCGTATTATAAAAGCTTTATCAATGTTTTTTGGTTTTGGATTACTGATCACATCGTTGTCAAATGCAACAAGTTATATGTATTATTTAACAAAGAATACCAAATGCAGCAAGAATCATTCAATAAGGATCAAAGACAATTGCATAAGATACCACAATTTATATTTCAAGGTTTGACCAAAATGGTTAGAGCTGTCATTTCAAAACTCTGGTATGAAAAGTTGTGGGCGATATGTATTCCTT
>NW_013962333.1:0-624 GCF_001266775.1 Austrofundulus limnaeus
ATATATATATATATATATATATATTACAAACTATGTAAAATTATAATAAAATGAGTTTTACTGAGGTAAATAATAGACATGCAGTCGTCAACGTGGGATAAATAAAATATCTCCATCTTAAAATGGGATTATAGTGGTTAGTTTACAGATAAGTGAATAAAACAACACTTACAAATGACAGATTACCATAAAAAGAAGTCCTGCATTTTTAACAGTAGGTTTAAAACTCAAATTTTGAACAGTCTGAGTTATCCAGAGCAGAAATAAAAACCTACGTTTTCTATTCATTCAGCTGGAGAACGTTATCAGACATTTTTAGCTATAGCTAAACCTGTCAGAGACTGCAGTTAAAAATTAGCTTGTGGTTAACTCTGGCTCATTTACACAATGAGCTGAACTACTCATGTTGGTTAATGTGTATCTTTTAATTAAATCAAGATAAGCACATGTGAAACTGCAGAGAAGACGGGCAGTGTGAAGTAAATATTTCAGGTTTTTATTTCTAGAATGAGTCAAAATGTTATTTTTAAATATTACTAAAAGCTGCGTAAGTGAAGCACAAACAGCTCATGTCCGGCAGTTAAACATTTAAATGAATTTAGAATGTTTAAGCTGTTTTAAGAT
>NW_013962334.1:0-624 GCF_001266775.1 Austrofundulus limnaeus
GAGCTGAATCTGCTTCACATTATATTTATATCCAGAAAAACTCCAACGGTTCTGACCCGGTCCTGATGGCCAGCGGTCTAAATGTGTTCAGGTTTCGTGTCTTACCTCATTCACAAACACCCAGTGGCTGTCTTTGGAGGCCAGGTTGGTTTCCACCGCCTGCAGACACAGAAACACAAAGATCATCATGTTTTCTCCAACAGGAAAAGTTCTGTTAAACCATGAAGGTTCTTTTAGAACCAGCTGAGCAAACAGGAAGGACTTATCAAACGGCCCCGGTGGTCCGCGGGTCAGTCTGCGTCCAGCTGGACTCAGGAGCTCTTTTTACATTTTCTGACTGCAGCAGAGCCACTCTGACTCTGGGACTTGGCCCACATGGAACCAGCAGCCCAGCATATGGTCCGAACACACAGACCCATGTGGGCGTTCTGCCTCCGGCTGCAAACGAAGGTCATTAAACGATGAGCGTAACGAGGTCTGATGATCCCGGCTGAACGCAGCGGAGACTCATCAGTTTATAAGATAACAGGAAACAAGGAGTGAAAGGAACCGACAGAGTCCAGACGGTTTAAAGAGATCCAGGATTAGTTGTAACATTTGACTTTATTTGATAAACATTTATTT
>NW_013962335.1:0-624 GCF_001266775.1 Austrofundulus limnaeus
ATTTTTACTTTTACTTAGTTTTTTTTCCAAGTAGTTATACCCCTCTGATAAACAGCAATGCATTGTCATATCGGTCTCTCTGTGATCTGACCAAAAGCATGTAGACAGTGAAAAACTCGTCTTTCATGTACAACATTGACCTCAAAAACCGCAGGGAATTATTTTGAAATTATACTCATCTAAGTTAACAATCTCCTCATTGTTTGACAATGAAAACTGTTTTAGATGAACTCACAGAGCGTAAAATCTTTATGTGTCAATCTCCCAAATGTATCAGACATGTGTGGGCCAGATCTGGTGTCAAGCTGGCACTGCTGGCAAGTGCTTTGTCAACCAGTTTTGGGCCAGATATGGCAATGATGATACTGTTTTAAAGATGGTATGCCACAACTGGCCCAGCTGTGGTTTAGTTAATGTGGCCCAAATCTGTCAATGCCACAGATGGCCCATTTGAAATTTGCTTTATGTTGGCCCATTCATGGACCACCTCTGGTGAACCACATCTGGGCCAGCAAATGGGCCATCATTCTTTGATATATCTGGGCCAAATGTTAGTGCATTGGGTGAGTCCGAACTGGGCCAGACAAATGTTGCTATGTGGGCCCCATGTCAGTTGTTTTAATC
>NW_013962336.1:0-504 GCF_001266775.1 Austrofundulus limnaeus
GGAGGAGAGAGAGAGGAGGATGTTAACTAGAGGAGGAGACTCTCTGTGGAGACCCCTGAAGAGGGAACAGCTGATAGAGTTGTAATGGAAATTTCTTAGTTTTGTTGTTACATAGCTGACAACAAACAAACAAACAAACAAAAACGTTAAGATATTTAAATGATTATCTTAAGGGAGGTGGGGGCATTAGATGTGATCCTAATATGTTGGTCTAATATTCAGGGAAGCGGTGTCCTGAGGGATGGAAGAGATTTGGATGCAGTTGTTATTTCAGATCCACTGAGACAAAATCCTGGACTGACAGCAGAGCAGACTGTCAGAGAAGAGGAGCTCGTCTGGTGATTATAAACACTGAAGAGGAACAGGTGAGTCTGTTTATATCTGATTTGTTTCATAATTCATCTGATCTTGTGTTTTTGACCTTTAGGATATATGTTAAGGTCTTAATTAGGGCAAAAATTAATAATAATAATAATAATAATAATAATAATAATAATAATAATA
>NW_013962337.1:0-623 GCF_001266775.1 Austrofundulus limnaeus
CAGACCTGATTCTAAGAGACTTGACTTGTTCATATTGGAGCAGAACTGATTCTAAGAGACTTGACTTGTTCATATTGGAGCAGAACTGATTCTAAGAGACTTGACTTGTTCACATTGGACCAGACATGATTCTAAGAGACTTGACTTGTTCACATTGGACCAGACATGATTCTAAGAGGCTTGACTTGTTCATATTGGACCAGACCTGACTTCTATCTCCTCCTAATTAAAGGAGACTTTAGATGACTTGACCAGACCGGACCTGACCTCACTTCACCTAACCTGATCCAGTCAGGTCCAGTCTGGTCGTCAGGTCCAGTCTGATCGTCAGGTCCAGTCTGGTTGTCAGGTCCTGTCAGGTCCAGTGAGGTCTTCAGGTCCAGTCTGGTCCACTCAGGTCCTCAGGTCCAGTCAGGTCCAGTCAGGTCATCGGGTCCTGTCAGGTCCTCAGGTCCAGTCAGGTCCAGTCAGGTCATCGGGTCCTGTCAGGTCATCAGGTCCACTCTGGTCGTCAGGTCCACTCAGGTCCAGTGAGGACCAGTCTGGTCATCAGGTCCTGTCAGGTCCAGTCTGGTTGTCAGGTCCTGTCAGGTCCAGTCTGGTTGTCAGGTCCTGTCAGGTCC
>NW_013962338.1:0-623 GCF_001266775.1 Austrofundulus limnaeus
GTGTGAACACCTGGTATCTTTTGAGTTCATACAAAGAAGACAAAAGGAAAAAAAGGAAACATTTCTGACATCTCGGCTGCAGCACACCTGCACAAACCTGGGGAGCTATAGGCCGTAAACCTGCAGATTACCTCGGGGCTCCGCAGGGTCTCCCATCACTCCTACACAGCCCCCTGCAGTTAAACACTTCTCACTCGCTGGCGCTTTCTTATTTTTCTCCATTTCCATCCTGTTGTTATGCTTTCATTTTGCATCATCCCATTCCCTTGGCATTTTGAGCGCTATCACTATATTATTTGTTTCACTTCCTTTTTTCAAAGTCTTGTGCCAGCCTGACGCTTCATTTCAGCTCTAGCTCTCCTTGGCATTCCCAGGCTTTGACAAATTAAATAACATCGTGAAAACCAAATTCCCAAATAGGAAGGACTAAAAGGTCAGACTGCTTTCATTTAAAATTTGTTTGCTAAGAAATAATTATGTACTTAAAAAACAGGTGTAGTGATTTTGGCTGGAAGCAGAAAATATGGCCAACAACCAAAACAGCAACTTTGACTATGTTATTATTTCAAATTATGTAACAAGTAGGGATAAAACACTTAATAGTGCTAAAATGTTTTTTTACT
>NW_013962339.1:0-441 GCF_001266775.1 Austrofundulus limnaeus
GACTTTCTTCTTATAAGTGTAAAAGCAAATCAAAGACAAAAAATAGAAATGAATATTTCACCAGGGTTACCCCTACAACATGTATTCTGTTATCATAAACTCATAAAAGTCTAAGAATGTTCAAAGACAACAAATGTAAAGTTATTATAAGCTAAATTAGAGAGCCTTAAAAATAAAGACAAAAAATCAAACATATTAAATGGTTGAAACATTAGAATTATACACATTGAGAAAACAGCAACAGAAGGTCTATATTCTACATGAACTAAGTAGAAAAAGATATGAAATTAGTGTTTGGAAGATTATTTCTTTGTTGTAACAATGCTTCTTGGCTTATACCAGGCACCTGACTGGCAGCACTTGGGGGACCAGAAGCTCAAAACAAGTGTCAACACCAACAGTAACAGCTGTTTGGTAGAGAAGATTTGGAAACATTTTTAA
>NW_013962340.1:0-623 GCF_001266775.1 Austrofundulus limnaeus
TATCCAGAGTTGGACTAATCCAGAGCTGGACATATCCAGAGCAGGACTAATCCAGATCTAGACCGATCCAGACCTGGACCGCTCCAGAGCTAGACTGATCCCGACCTGGACATATCCAGAGCAGGACTAATCCAGATCTAGACTGATCCCGACCTGGACATATCCAGAGTTGGACTGATCCAGATCTGGACCGCTCCAGAGCTTGACTGATCCCGACCTGGACATATCCAGAGTTGGACTGATGCAGAACTGGACTGATCCAGAGCTGGACATATCCAGAGTTGGACTGATCCAGAACTGGACTGATCCAGAGCTGGACATATCCAGAGCAGGACTAATCCAGAGCTGGACTGATCCAGAGCTGGGCATTTCCAGAGCAGGACTAATCCAGAGCTGGACTGATCCAGAGCTGGACTGATCCAGAGCTGGGCATTTCCAGAGCAGGACTAATCCAGAGCTGGACTGATCCAGCTCTAGACCGATCCAGAGCTGGAATGATCTAAAACTAGACGACTCTAGAGCTGGACTGATCCCGGCCTGGACATATCCAGAGTTGGACTGATCCAGAACTGGACTAATCCAGAGCTGGACTGATCTAAAACTAGACGACTCCAGACCTGGAC
>NW_013962341.1:0-623 GCF_001266775.1 Austrofundulus limnaeus
ATTATGAATTTGATGACAGCAACACATCTTAAAAAACTTGGGACAGGACTAATCACTCTGAAGTTTTCCCTGTAAATGTCTGAGAACTGATGAAACCAGCTGCTGGAGTTTTTGGAGGGAGATGTCATCCCATCCTTGTCTGATGTTGGATTCTAGCAGTTCTGGGTCGTTTTTTGCTTTAATTTTTATTTCATGATGCTTTAACTTTATCTTGCTGAAATGTGCAAGGCTTTCACTGAAATAGATGTTCTCTGAATGTGACCATGTTTTTTTCTAAAACCCGTACATCCGCTTACGTATTATGTAAGCCTCCCACTCCATGCACACTAATACACACTTATACCATCAGAGAAACACAACTTTGTTCTTTGAGTTGGTAACAGGCGGGGTGGTCCCTCTTCTTTTTTAGTACGTACACTGTGGCATCTGTCATTTCCAAAAAGATTTTTACATTTCCACTCTTCTGACCGCAGTTTGCCTCAGTCCATTTAAATGAGCTTTGGTCCAGGAGATGGCAGCGTTTCTTTATTGTTCACGTTTGGCCTTAACCTTAATTTGGCACATCGAACCGTGTTTACAAATATTGATTCATGGAAGTATTCCGGAGCCCATGACGTGTTATT
>NW_013962342.1:0-623 GCF_001266775.1 Austrofundulus limnaeus
ACTGAGAAAAATGGTGACGTGTTCAGTACTTATTTTACCCGCTGTATTAAGTTACTGAGTCCAACCACCGTAACCTTAATTTCATTAACACCTGCCACAACAATGTGGCAACAAGAATGAGTGCTTTAATAAGAATCCACCCCTTGTTTCTGCATCATGATAAACAGCCTCCAATACGTTGACAAAGTGATGGAAAATATTTCAGTCTTACAGGCTCATTATAAATTTTGCAAGAGAAGCTTGGCCAGATGAAAGATGATGTGTCATTTTACCACACTGCATAGGATCAGACGGACTATACGTACCACATCAAGGTACAACGTTTAATGAAGCCATGGCTGCAATTAAAATACATTTTGTCCCCAAAGTTAATGTGTTGGCATGCAGACACATATGGAATCAGAATATGGAATCATAAGTCGATTTGTCACTGAGCCCCAAGTGTTAAAACATATGAATGTCCTCCTTGTGTTCTTTCTAAACACGTTCTGATAAACACCTGGCTGATGATAAAAACTCTCCTGCTGTTAAACCAGGAGTGTCCAAACTTTTTTAGTGAGGGCCAAATACAGAAAAATAAAGCGCTGGGCCACACACTAGAAGTGACGTGTTGATACATCAAT
>NW_013962343.1:0-275 GCF_001266775.1 Austrofundulus limnaeus
ACATTTATACAGCGAAATAAGACAGGAGGCGGGGCTTTGTGACATTTATACAGCGAAATAAGACAGGAGGCGGGGCTTTGCGACATTTATACAGTGAAATAAGACAGGAGGCGGGGCTTTGCGACATTTATACAGTGAAATAAGACAGGAGGCGGGGCTTTGCGACATTTATACAGTGAAATAAGACAGGAGGCGGAGCTTTGCGACATTTATACAGTGAAATAAGACAGGAGGCGGGGCTTTGCGACATTTATACAGTGAAATAAGACAGGAGG
>NW_013962343.1:1275-1623 GCF_001266775.1 Austrofundulus limnaeus
AAGAAGGCAGGAGGCGGGGCTTTGTGACATTTATAAAGTGAAAGAAGGCAGGAGGCGGGGTTTTGCGACATATATACTGTGAAAGAAGGCAGGAGGCGGGGCTTTGTTACATTTATAAAGTGAAAGAAGGCAGGAGGCGGGGCTTTGTGACATTTATACAGTGAAATAAGACAGGAGGCGGGGCTTTGCGACATTTATACAGTGAAATAAGACAGGAGGTGGGGCTTCGCAACATTTATACAGTCAAATGACAGGAGGCGGGGCTTTGCAACATTTATACAGTGAAATAAGGCAGGAGGCGGGGCTTCGCAACATTTATACAGTCAAATGACAGGAGGCGGGGCTTTG
>NW_013962344.1:0-446 GCF_001266775.1 Austrofundulus limnaeus
ATACTAATTTTTGCCTAATTTTGAGCTAATTCTCCGTTTTATAAGAAAATAAAAACAATTTCAGCTTTTCTGAGGGTGAAATTACCACTAAAAACCAGCAGATGTCGACTGTAGCACACAGCTTTGAAAAGAACCCGTGACGTCTCACCCCTCCCTCGGGGAAAATCACGTTGTGACGTAGGCACGTCTTGACGTAATGACTTTACGCTGACGCTACCTACGTTGTTGACGCAGGACGTCAAGATGGCAGCTACCCTGTTCAGTAACTAGCAGCTTCGCCAACAACACGGAGCAAAACCTCCGTCTTTTACGCTCCAACAGCGTAAATTACTCAGCTTCACGCAACCCCAACAAGGCAAACGATTTATGAGCTGATCCATGATTCTCTCACGGAATACAGGGCAAGACGCTCCTGCTCGCGGCAGCTTTAATACTGAATAAACAGT
>NW_013962345.1:0-623 GCF_001266775.1 Austrofundulus limnaeus
TCAGTGGACAGGAGTTGTGTGTCAGTGGACAGGAGTTGTGTGTCAGTGGACAGGAGTTGTGTGTCAGTGGACAGGAGTTGTGTGTCAGTGGACAGGAGTTGTGGGTCAGTGGACAGGAGTTGTGTGTCAGTGGACAGGAGTTGTGTGTCAGTGGACCGGAGTTGTGAACGCGACTCAAGTTTAAACCCTGGATCCAGGTCCAAGTCTGGTCTGTTTACTTCTTAAGAGAAAACTACCAACCTGAGTTCCTGTGTGGATGGGAGCTGGGAGCAGCCAGACCAACTATGACTGTTGATTAAATTTAACTCAAATAAGATCTTTTTCTCCACAAATCTGATGTCAAAGGAAAAGACCATGAGTCCAAACCACCAACAATAAAGGTTTAAATACTCAGCATCGGTCGGTGCACAGCTTTAAACTGTGGGATCCTGGGATTGGGAATAGATTACAGGAGTCAGGAACATTGTGTTTCAGTCATTACACACAACCATTCATATTAACACACAGCCATTCATATTAACACACAACCATTCATAATAACACACAACCATTCATATTAACACACAGCCATTCATATTAACACACAACCATTCATATTAACACACAACCATTCATATTAACAC
>NW_013962346.1:0-623 GCF_001266775.1 Austrofundulus limnaeus
GTAATATATTTACTGAGAAAAATGGTGACGTGTTCAATACTTTTTTTTAACCCGCTATACTAGTTGTATGTAGTTCTTACATGCCATTTCTTGTAAGTAAATGAGGAGTACATATATGATTATGAATTTATAGCTTCAAATTTTCTCTATCCAATTTTACTTTCTTTCTAGAAACACGACATCAAACAGTCATGTATTTATTTTTTATTTGGGTCATTGAAAAAACATAAATCATTGATAGCTGTCCCAGATTTATCCCCCTCTGGGTGCCCTTTTATGTTTCCTTTTAGATGCCTACACCATCTCAGAGGTGACTTATGCTTGGACACGAAATGCCTCAGACTCAGTGGTCGTGGAAGAGGAGAGCTCTCGTCTGAATCAGTATGATCTCCTTGGTCAAACTGTTGGACAAGAAACTATTAAATCAAGTACAGGTAAGCTCTGAAAGAAGTTGTGTTGAATAATGCGGTATGTGTATATTATAGGATATGTGTATTGTTATCAAGTGTCCCAATACAATGACAAAATTAGTGCTCTGCATTAATCCCATCACGATTCTCCAACACGGAGCAGCAGGCAGCTATGGGAATCAGGTTGTTTAATATTCCCAGCTTACTCACACG
>NW_013962347.1:0-623 GCF_001266775.1 Austrofundulus limnaeus
CAGTTAACTCCATTAATTTCACAGCCATAGTTTTTAGATTTATTTATTTGTTATAAAACAACAAATTCTAAAATGGATCAATTGTTTTAAAAATTCCATATGAAACAATTCACATTATCTTCACTATAGAAAAAGTGGTCTAAAATCCTTTCACACATTTGGACACACCCGTAGACAATACATTTCTTATGTCACAGGGTACTGCAAGGAAACATTGGCAGATTTTTGACCCCTTTTGCATTACCTAGAAATTACTTTTTGCGTTCCCACACACAAAAGTTTACATTCCCTTGCAATAAATGTTAAATGGACTGTACTTACATAACACCTTTCTATCTAACCAGGCTACTTAAAGCTCTTTACACTGAATCTGTGCCCTCATTTACCCATTCAGCACTCTACTAGGTCTCTACAAAGCTAACATGTACAAATCATCTGTGCAGATTAATCAGTGCTTTAAATCAGTCGTGCATTGATGGGACACACATTAAAGGCAGTGGGGGTGATGTGTCTTGCTTGATATTTCATCTACGCTCCCTCGATAACATTGATTCCTTTAAGAAAGATCTAAAAACCCACTTTTTTACTCAAGCCTTGAGCTAAATATTTACTGCTACCTGCAG
>NW_013962348.1:0-623 GCF_001266775.1 Austrofundulus limnaeus
TGAAGATGAGTTAAAACAAGATGAAGAGGAGTTAAAACAAGATGAAGAGGAGGTAAAACAAGATGAAGAGGAGGTAAAACAAGATAAAGAGGAGGTAAATCAAGGTAAAGAGTTAAATCAAGATAGAGAGGAGTTAAATCAAGATAAACAGGAGTTAAATCAAGATAAAGACGAGTTAAATCAAGATAAACAGGAGTTAAATCAACATAAAGAGGAGTTAAATCAAGATAAAGAGGAGTTAAAACAAGATAGAGGAGTTTAATCAAGATAAAGAGGAGTTATATAAAGACAAAGAGGAGTTAAAACAAGATAAAGAGGAGGTAAATCAAGATTAAAAGGAGTTAAATCAAGATAAAAAGGAGGTAAATCAAGACACAGAGGAGTTAAAACAAGATAAAGAGGCGGTAAATCAAGATAAAGAGGAGGTAAATCAAGATAAAGTGGAGTTAAATCAACATAAAGACGAGTTAAATCAAGATGAAGAGGAGTTAAATCAAGATAAATAGGAGTTAAATCAAGATAAAGAGGAGTTAAATCAAGATAAAGAGGAGTTATATCAAGATGAAGAGGAGTTATATCAAGATGAAGAGGAGTTATATCAAGATAAAGAGGAGTTAAAACAA
>NW_013962349.1:0-623 GCF_001266775.1 Austrofundulus limnaeus
TTATTTTATATAAAATAAGCCATGAATGTTTGTTTTAAGATAATCAAAATGCATTAATTTTCGTTGTGTTTTTGTGCCACATCTCTCTGAACAAATCTGATCTGAAATGACTGACGATTCTCACACCTACTCAAAATACCAGAAATAAGTCAAAGGAAACAAGATTTCATACTTAGTGTTAAAAAAAACTAGGATGTTCATCTATAAATCCATACATCTATCAATACATGTAATAAATGTCAGATTTACCATGAAGTTGTATGGAGGTTCTAATTCAAGAAATCTGCAATAAATTACTATCTGAAATATACAGTATATTTCAGATTTTAACAATTACATTATGACTAGTGATAAAGTCAATTTGAGATATCTCACTTTTTGTTCCAACTAGGTATAATTCTAATTAGGTATCTTAAATGACATCATGTTTGTAGGTACAGTAAATATTGGTGTTCTATTGTATCGACTGAAATTAGGAGTTATATCGCAATAAAAAAATTTCCCATATTGTCCAGCGCTACAGAGAACGTGGCTGGAGAATAGGGCTGCCACAAACGATTACTTTTTTTAATTGATTAATCACCGATTATTTATTCGATTAGTCGACCAATCGGATCATACGT
>NW_013962350.1:0-450 GCF_001266775.1 Austrofundulus limnaeus
GGATGTCTGCAGCTGGCCCGGTCCGCAGTACCCGCCTGAAGGTGCGTCCCAGCATGCTGATCCAGGCAACAGGCACGAGTTTAAAGGGGATCCAGACGAGACCCAACTTCTGTCACATCAAGTCAGAGAAGACAGAGCAGCCAGCGATGTTGTGGTTCAGTGCAAGATGGAAGCTGCACCAAACTCTGACACTGTTTCAGATCTGACATTGGACAGTGAAGATTTTGGTCTGTTTGAAATGAACACAGGTAATGGTGACATTGTAAAACCTTATTATGTGTATGTCAGTGTAAATGGTTCAAGAGTGAAGATGGAACTAGACACTGGTGCCGCAGTGTCAGTGATATCTGAAAATCTGTATAAGCGCAGATTTAAATCAGTCAAACTTAGTCCAGCAAATTGTGTACTTAAGACTTACAGCCAAGAATCATTACAGCTGATGGGTAAATT
>NW_013962351.1:0-330 GCF_001266775.1 Austrofundulus limnaeus
AGAGAGACCCCCAACCAGTTCAAACCAGTTAAAGAGACACCCCAATCAGTTCAAACCAGCCTAAACCAGTTAGAGAGAGACCCCAACTGGTTCAAACCAGCCTAAACCAGTTAGAGAGATCCAAACTGGTTCAAACCAGCTTAAACCAGAGACTTGTCTTCTGGATTAAGTAAACCAGTAAGAACAGGTCAGAACCAAGTGTTCCCACAAACACCAGCAGAACTCTAGGAAGGGGTCAGAAACCAGATACGTAGGACCATCAACATAAACAAAAAACCAACACAGTCCATGAGACTGGCTTTTTAGCCAGTCTCATGGACTGTGTTGGTG
>NW_013962351.1:1330-1623 GCF_001266775.1 Austrofundulus limnaeus
GAGCAGCGGTGAGTGTCAGCGAGGGTCCGGTTCTGTAACTTCTGTTGGGACCGGTCCGTACCAGGACTTGGTTGAAAATTTTTCAGGAGCAGTTTGAAGAGCTGATCACGGACATCTACGTCTTTTTTTCCATCACTGCCTCGAGGTAAGTTTCTGTCATCCCGCCGCCTGCTGCAGGTGTCCAGACATCCTGATGGGTAAAACCCCTCAGCAGCAGAGGCACTTGTTCTGGTCTATGTGCACTTAAGGGGACATACGGCGGAGCGAGTCCCTGAGCTTTAACTCTTTTATTC
>NW_013962352.1:0-623 GCF_001266775.1 Austrofundulus limnaeus
GCAGGCACAACAGTGATAAACTACTTTTCCGAGGGAATGCAAAAGAAAAAAAATCTCCCATGTCCCCTCGTGGGCTCCGTAGAAAAACATTTCGTCTCATATCCAAGAGACTTTTTCACTCGACGGAAGAAACATCGACTGATTGCATCAACTCAAGAAGTCTCTTGGAGGAGAGACAAAACATTTTTTCAACAAAGAAAAACTTATCCAGAGGACCTGCTCAACTTTTATTTTGGAGGTTTTTCTACCTAGATTATTTAGATGCATCAGGCCATTTTAATAGATAAGTTCCCCCAGATTTAGAAGTGGAGTAGAAACCTTTGTATTTACAAATTAAAAGATGTCAACAACGGAAGACTTGTCCATCCAGCCTTACATCTAGCCAGAGTGTGACCCAGAGCCAGAGGGCAATGAAGATGAGTGGTAAGGCAGAAGTCCATGACTTTGTGTAGCTGTTGTTTAGCAAATACTGTGACGTAATAGCTCAGAAAACCTAATAAGGTATTGAGAAAACTGAACGGAAAAATACGACCCAAACAGAAAATAAAAATATCTACACAGCAACAGGAGAGTCTAAATTAGGGCTGCCACGATTAATCGATTAATCGACAACTGATCGATTA
>NW_013962353.1:0-623 GCF_001266775.1 Austrofundulus limnaeus
CTCATGCTGTAGCTGTTGATTAAATTATGTGTGTAAAACTCTTCCTCAGCTAAATGCTGTAAATAAATGTAATTAAAATGATTGTGGATGTCACTGTCCTAAACCTAAGCCTGTAATCTCTAATTAAGAGTAATGAAGCTGCCCAAAGAACCTCCACTGAACCTGTTACCTTGACTTAAAAAGTTTAGAAAGTAGTATCCCACAGTTTGCACAAATTAGAGGTCATTTGTCTCCAGGAAGTTTAAATCTCTGATCTGCAGCTGCTTGGAAACAGGCAAAACAAAGGAAATGAATTGCTGACACACAAAGAGACCAGTCTGAGTTGATCCTTGTTTTATGGTACAATTAATCAAGATCACCTTTTTAATTTGAGCAACAATCTGCTCTGTTGTGAGGTTATGTTTGACATTCATCTTTGCTTTTTAGGCAGTAATTCACACTTTATTACTGCTTATTTGCAGTTTCAATGGAAATTTAGCTTGGATTTTAAACAAGCAAATGATGTTTTATTGTCATTGCTCTTCCCTTTAGTTTCTGCTCATCATTTTTGGACCATACTCAGCTTCTGCTCCTGATGTTATCAGATCAGGGCCAAAATCAATTTTTATGTCACCTTGTAGAAA
>NW_013962354.1:0-623 GCF_001266775.1 Austrofundulus limnaeus
GTTCGTACGAACCCTTTGTACGAACAAAAGTAAGACAAATTTAGGATGAGAATACGAACATGTTCTTGCAAGAGGCCCAATGTTGTTTTATGAAAGTTGCTCAGAATGTAGAAAACAGTTTACACTAAAACATCATTTACCTTTTAATGAGTACCATGAGTCCACAATGGGACTTTTGATCACTGGAATCTAAAATAAAAATATAAAAAACGTTAACTCACTTGTCCCAGTGATCAAGGATTGTCACATGCCTAATAGGTAGAAAAGTCCTTTGGTGGCCACATTCTCCGTCTGTTCTAGTTTCAACGAAGCCACGTTTGGCATTTTGTCAGAACCACTTTCAGGTCATATATCAATCAGTTTTCAATATATTTTGACACTATTACAGTCACTTATTATCAAATGTAATGATTAAAAAAACAGGTCAGGTTGGATTTTTTGTGCCAAGCCGTCCTACCAACTACCCCCAAACTACTGGAAACCAACTGGAAAATGAGGGTAATGGCAAAAGTAGTTTGTCTTCAGCTTTACCCTTCAATCACCTCTTCTACCTTTTTAAACAAAACCAGAAGTGTTAAATCTTTCATGACGACACATTATTTTTCCACTACAATATCTAGGGA
>NW_013962355.1:0-286 GCF_001266775.1 Austrofundulus limnaeus
CTCACTTCTTTATTCAGCACCTTCGTCTCCTCCTTCTGGAGGGGAGGAGTCCGTGACTCCTCCCTCCTAGATTTCACCGTTGCTTCTGAAGATTGCCTTTTATGGTGATTACTCACTTGTTCCTTCACCACTCTTCATAGACGACATTCAATACTTTTATGAGCCAATAGGGACCAACATTACCGCTCAGAATCAGAATTTCCTTTTTTAGGGGATGTTGAGTCTATTTTCACACCAATCTTTGAAGCTTCTTGTCCCCAGTGTCTTTTCTCCACAATTATTGAAT
>NW_013962355.1:1286-1623 GCF_001266775.1 Austrofundulus limnaeus
GAACATGACTGTTATGAGATTAAGCTGGTATTAATCTCATATAAGGCAGGGTTCTTTACAGTGTGCTAGGCCTAACAGAGGCCTGCATCCCCAGTCACAGTGCCACTCGAGTGGTTCTCCTTCTGGCTGTATCCAGTTGCACTTTGTTGTCTTGGTTTCATGCTCTTCTAGCATTTTAACCCATACAACCAGTCCATCTTTCGTGGCTAGCATATTTGAGACTGTCCAATTGTGGTCTTCCGTGAAGTTCTGTTGTGCTAATTCGCTTGTCCAGGCATCCCAATTATCCAGGTTATCTTTCCATGCTTCATAACCCATTCTTTTCACTCTGTTCCAA
>NW_013962356.1:0-623 GCF_001266775.1 Austrofundulus limnaeus
ATGCAGCGAGCTGTATCGTTGTCGATGCAGCGAGCTTTTTCCAGACAGATTTAACACTTTCACCGTGCCGTGCCTTTAATGATGTTTGCTCTGTTTTAATCAGTTCACAGAACAAAAACAAAAAAAGTGGGGAGGATGGTTTCAGGCAAAGATCATGAGCCAGATGTTACCCAGTGCCCCAGCAGCACATAGCCAGGCCCCCGGGCTGTTGACCTGAGCTGACGACCTCTTTCTCTGTCAGATTTCTGGGTTTTCAGCAGCAGCTTGGCTGTTAGAGTTAGTTTTCTGTTCCTCTGTGTTTCACAGCTTTTTAGCTGCTTAGAGGGTTAGAGCTGGGGTGTCCAATCACATCCTGTGTGTTTTACTTGTTTCCCTGCTTCACCACACCCTGAGTCAGTGATTCATTTACCTCTTCAAGTTCTGCAGAAGCCTGATCAAGCATTCATTCAAATCAGGTGTATCAAGTAATGGAGCACCAATACTTTCATTACTTTAGTTAAGAAGAAATTTTTGTTATTTATTCTATAATAGGAATTTGTACTTCTACTCCTTACATTTTAAAAATGCAAAAATGATTTCATTTCTATTTCACTCATAGACTTAAATATCACAAGACTAAGCCC
>NW_013962357.1:0-319 GCF_001266775.1 Austrofundulus limnaeus
TCTCTCTCTCTCTCTCTCTCTCTCTCTCTCTCTCTCTCTCTCTCTCTCTCTCTCTCTCCCCCACCTAAACCAAACATGCACCCACACACACATACACTGGCCCAAAATGTACATAAATTAATCTGCTTTTGCTTAGATAAATTGTTAGAAAAATCGCTAAAAAATTAGAAACAATAACGTTTTAGTGAGAGCCCATTTTCATTGTTCATTGGATGTAACCACATATCGTAATCCTTCGTTAATCTCTTTTAATAAAAGTCAGTTAACTTTAACTGGCCAAAATAAATGACTTTGTCCCGTTTTTGTGTATGTGTCTGAT
>NW_013962357.1:1319-1623 GCF_001266775.1 Austrofundulus limnaeus
TTTATTTATTTATTTATTTATTTATTTATTTATAGGTCATTTTATATATTTCTGCTTTTATTTCTAATTATGTCAGTTTCAGTCCTCCATCGACTGAATGTTCACAGTTTTAAAGTTAATTTAGTTTTTTGTCAGGAGAAAATTTTTGCGCATTTGTCACTGCTAATGTCCACAACTATTTGTGTGTTGTGTGTTCTGAATGTTGTGTATGCTTTATGAGTTTTATTTCTATGTATTCTCTTGTGTCAATGTCCTGATGCATCTCAGTAATACAGGTAAAAAATAAAAAAGAAAAAAATTGTAT
>NW_013962358.1:0-623 GCF_001266775.1 Austrofundulus limnaeus
CGTGTAGACACGTCCGATTTAGTATCAGCTGAAAACATTGAAGAATATAGCACTGAATAGCGGTTTAGAGAAAAAAAAATAAATTCTTACTTGAATACTTGCGCAGTCGTTCCTCCATTTGCCACCGGTTGGTATCTTCTCTGATCATTTGTGAAACTTCTCTGTCTAAAACTAGTCCTTGGACTGGGTTCCCCATAGCTGGAGCTGTAAGAATGCATAGTTTAGCTTTTCTTTTTTGTTTTTTCAGTCATTCTTTTGTTCGCCCACCGATAATTGAACAGGTGCGCAGTAGAGACGGCGCGCGCGCTTCTCCGCTAATTCTGCTGCGCAGCTAGCTACTGTATCTGCTGTCAACAGAAGGAAACTACCTGCGTTTGTGTGGAACCACACCTTCAAATATGCATGTGATAAATTGCTTCAGGCTCATGTTTTAGTGTTTACGTCTATGTGCCAAAGTAGACTGTAAAACACAGACAATTGTCTTTAATTACCCAGTTTACAAGCTTTGTTGACTTAAAAGATGAAAAGATAAACCTTTTGAATACTAATAAAATCTATGAGAATAAAAAAAATTGGTCTGTTCAAAATATAAAGAGTCAGTTTAGGATCATTCTGTATAGAAG
>NW_013962359.1:0-321 GCF_001266775.1 Austrofundulus limnaeus
ACCTGAAACAGGTCACAGCCTACAGAACCTGAAACAGGTCACAGTCTACAGAACCTGAAACAGGTCACTGTCTACAGAACCTGAAACAGGTCACTGTCTACAGAACCTGAAACAGGTCACTGTCTACAGAACCTGAAACAGGTCACTGTCTACAGAACCTGAAACAGGTCACAGTCAACAGAACCTGAAACGGGTCACAGCCTACAGAACCTGAAACAGGTCACAGCCTACAGAACCTGAAACAGGTCACTGTCTACAGAACCTGAAACAGGTCACTGTCTACAGAACCTGAAACAGGTCACTGTCTACAGAACCTGAAAC
>NW_013962359.1:1321-1623 GCF_001266775.1 Austrofundulus limnaeus
CCTGAAACAGGTCACAGCCTACAGAACCTGAGCGGGTCACAGCCTACAGAACCTGAAACAGGTCACAGCCTACAGAACCTGAAACAGGTCACAGCCTACAGAACCTGAGCGGGTCACAGCCTACAGAACCTGAAACAGGTCACAGCCTACAGAACCTGAGCGGGTCACAGCCTACAGAACCTGAAACAGGTCACAGCCTACAGAACCTGAAACAGGTCACAACCTACAGAACCTGAAACAGGTCACAGTCTACAGAACCTGAAACAGGTCACAGCCTACAGAACCTCAAACAGGTCACTGTC
>NW_013962360.1:0-623 GCF_001266775.1 Austrofundulus limnaeus
GAACTGGGCATTTTTCTTCACCCTCCCATTAAAAAAAGTAAATAACAAACTGCAGAGTTAATGGGCAGATTTCCACAGTGGATTTTTACAGATTCTGGAGTGATGGCAAAAACAGGAAACTCAAATCAGGAAGGACGATACTGAGCGCCTGTGTGAAAGGATTTATTCTAATAATTACTCACTTCTCATTAACCTGTTGTGACAGGAGCGTCAGAAATATAATCAACCTTTTGAAATTGATCTACAGTTCGTAGTAGATATAACAAATCTGTGTTTGTGTGTGCACAGGTGTGTCTGAAGCCTCGTTTCTAGAAATTCCCACTCTGACCTGTACCTGTGTGGTGGCCACTCTCTTCTGGCTCCTGCTCACGTTGTTCATTCGGAAAATGAAACAGGTGAGCAGTTTTTTTTATTTGAATTTAGCTCCTCTTCTCTTTGCATTTTCATTTTTTTAAATTTATTTCATTCCTACAAACAATCAAAGTCCTTTAATAATAAATAAATACATTTTTGAATGAAAAGGGTATGAAGAAATTTAAAATTATTAGAAGTCAGTACTGATGTTAAAAGCACAACACTATATTCTTAGTTTTTCCTTTTGGTAATGTTGACAGTGTTTAATC
>NW_013962361.1:0-221 GCF_001266775.1 Austrofundulus limnaeus
CCCTAAAGGGTTAATTTTCTGAACGGTGGGGGTTGTGGGCGGAGTTAACTGTGTGCAGTGAGCCGCAGGCAGAGCTCAGGACAGAGAGACGCAGGAGGAGTGAATCACCTGTTTTCTGTGGGTTTAACTTGAGATAACAATGACATTTGTTGACATTATTTGGAAAGTGTTTTGTTAATAAAACCTCAGAGGAGCACACGGGTGACTTTGGTTCCTTTTTT
>NW_013962361.1:1221-1623 GCF_001266775.1 Austrofundulus limnaeus
GTGTTTTCAAGTATTTTAAGTTCTGTGAGAATTGTTGGTTTTAATGTTTTATTGTGGTAATTTATTTTTAGGCAAAGCAGCAGCTGGGTAACTGGTGGGATTTAAACAAAAAGAAACATCTCTGGTATGGGTTTTTTTTCTCTTATTTTGAGACCATCTAATTGTGAGGTGTTTTGCAATAGTAAGCTTTCAGGGTCCTATTGCAGTGCAGTAAAAGTTGGTGGCAAGCTTAAAAGCTGACAATGAGTGGTTTCTCGCAGCTCTTTAAATCACTGGATGAGGTGTTTTGCAATGGTAAGCTTTCAGGGCCCTATTGTAGCAAAAGAGTTTGTGACAACAATGGATGAAATGCAGGAACTTGAGAAGCTGACAAGCTTAAAAGCCAGCCTATGTGCTCAGCTG
>NW_013962362.1:0-623 GCF_001266775.1 Austrofundulus limnaeus
TGACACAAACCTGCTAGCTTGTTAGTTAGCTGTTAGCAGACTTAAAATTAGAAAAACCTCATTTGGCTAAGCTAACACTAACAGCTAACGACTAACAGCTAACCGCTAAGTCTGCACCGCCAGTAATAAGCTGAAGACTGCTGGGACTGACATAAACCTGCTGAAGTTAGCTTGTTAGTTATCTGTTAGCTGACTTGAAATTAGGAAAACCTAATTTAGCTAAGCTTACACAAACAGCTAACGATTAACAGCTAACGACTAACAGCTAACGACTAACAGCTAAAACAACTGTCACTCAGTCTGCGTCACGTTTTCATCTCCTTTAAAACGAGGACCGCTGGGACTGACGAACCCGCTGAAGTTAGCTTTAGTTAGCTGCTAGCTGATTTAAACTTGTAGAAACCTAATTTAGTATATGCTAACTGGCCTGCTAACAGTTTACAGAGAAGCTAAAAAAGTTAGTTAGCTGTTAGCTGTTAGCTGTCCACCACTGAATCCAGACTTTCATCACGTTCAGCAGGAGTTTTTATGAGTGCGTAAAAACATTGCCGCCAGTTTGTTTATAAATGTGTTAAAATGATTTTAGACGATAATCTGAACTCTGACTTTTATAATCCAGGTTT
>NW_013962363.1:0-622 GCF_001266775.1 Austrofundulus limnaeus
TGTTGTGGAAGTTCTCGTTGTTTATGATCACACACAGGCCAACGGGCTTGCTTTTCAACTCATACACCTCATCCTAAAAACAGCGGAGACAGGTTTTCACGAGACGAGCAGAATTATTGATCCTGAGGTATTACAACACAACACAACATGGTGTCCTGCTGTTACTACAAAAGAAAAAATTGTTGGACCTCACCTTCTTCTGCTTATTGGACGCTGGTGCATCATCTGGGTGAAAGTGAAACACATACACAAGTGAAAAACTTGAGGGTGAAGTTTTAAAAAAAGGCAGCAGTATGTGTGTGTAATTACCACAACGTGATGAAGCAACCTGAACAGGTGTAGGTAACAGGCTGGTGTCACTTATTTGGGTGTTTTTTAGGTCATAGGTTGTTTTGATCTGCTCATCAGTCTGCAGGAGGTCCAGGAAGGACCTGCAGGTGTCCTCTCCTTTGTTCATGATCTTATCCACGAGCGCGACGACATGTCCCTCCACGTTTTCTCCGTTGATTTTTTTCAGATTGTTGTACTCCCGCTGAGTTATCAAGCTTCTCTCGAGAACTTTGTCGAGGATGAGTTGGTAGTCTGCACACAAAGCCTGCTGAAGGGCGGTTTTATTGCGCCT
>NW_013962364.1:0-622 GCF_001266775.1 Austrofundulus limnaeus
CATGTGGCCCACAGGCTGCCAGTTGAATTACCCCGACTTAACCAGCAGACAGAAGGGATGATGGTTCATTTGTTTAAAGTAGTGTTGGGTATTGCTAATTATATATAAAAAAAACAGTAGTACTAAACATAGTTACTTGAACCAGTTTCAAAATGACACTAAAATGCCAGTTTTGTAAGTTTTAGGTTAATTTTTTTATTTTTCTGCAACTTGTCTTGTTCCTAAACATTTTACCCTGGTCTTTTATCAATATTTGCACTCAGATACGTGGGCAATTTCCACAACAAAAGTCTGAGTTTTTCTTGTGACAGCATCACAGCAAACCTTTTGTGAGCAATAAGCTCACTGCCAGCTGCGAAGGAGTCGAACCTCCTGCAGTTTTTTACATCAGATTCCTTAAGTCAAGATTGAGAGACCCCACTGTGGGCCATTAAACACCCAATTGGGGGTCTTGAAATGATCCCCAAAAATCTGATTATATTCACAATACTTGCAAGTAACATATTTCCATCGTAATTGTTACAGTAATAAAAACGTGAAAAATGACAACATGATAACAGATGTCATGAAACAAAGCCAAATTGATTTTGAGGCTTTTAGTTTTGTCACTTCGGCCTTCAGT
>NW_013962365.1:0-622 GCF_001266775.1 Austrofundulus limnaeus
CACACAAGAAGTTATTTTTGTGTGAAGCTATGACTTACATAACCACCAGAGTAAATAACACCTAAAACTTTTAATAACATTTTTTGAAACAATATTAGCAATATGTGTGCCTAACATTGGTGGGGGAAAAAGAGCCTGCTGGCTAGTGACCAAAGTAGATAAGCCTAAATCTGCTTAATACACATTTCATGTTTGTTGAAACTTTTTGGAAACGCCGTTAAGCACTCAGCTTTATAACAAATGAGTTCTAGAGGGAAACAACAGGGACTAGATGGGAATAGTTCAGCAGGGTCACCTGTGTGGTGACGTCATGTGCGAGTGAGCTAAAAGTCCCATCAAGCGAGGTCAGGTTATTTCATCCTGAAACCTAGATTGAAAGCATTTGTGATCTTCTGATCTTCTTTAATCTGAATGCAACAGATGCCCGACCTTTTGTCAAAATGGCTGCCAGGAACCCACATTGCTGATGATAATAACAGGCAATGATGCTCCATTATGGGAACAGCTCTGAATGCGGAGGGGACAGTGTGCAATTATAAGAAAAATAAGTTTAAATGAGGAATTAATTGGTGAACCAAGAAGGTTGGTTAAGCTTCAATCAGCTATTTACTATATATACACT
>NW_013962366.1:0-336 GCF_001266775.1 Austrofundulus limnaeus
AGTGCAGTAGGTAGTTCTGAGAAGACTGGGGATTTAAGACTGCAAATTTGAACCATAACACCTTACACTTAACGTCCCTCCTCTTTGCTTTCTGCTGCTCTACAGCCATATCTTCCTTTGAACGTTCCTTGAACATGCACGCTGTGCAGGCTTGTGAGTAGCTCAGCTCTAAGAGCCTGATGATGACAGATAACAACTATTCCACATTTTAGAGCTCTCAGAAAGTGACATTTTCAATCCGTTAGGTTGTTTTTCCACCATTAGCACACTAGTAGGCTGCGTCGCAATTTAGGGGCCCCTGAATTGAGACGCAGCCCCATGAATTGAGACGCAGCC
>NW_013962366.1:1336-1622 GCF_001266775.1 Austrofundulus limnaeus
GTTAAACATTCAATGCAAGCAGCCTGGCACACACTTGAAAAAGACGGTGAAAGGAGAGCGGGTCAAACGAACAAACATGATCAAAAGTAAGGAGAAAGAGATGGGTGGAGCAGAAAAGTTAAGAGGGGAAAAAAGAAAAGGTCAGTGCAAGATCCAACCAAATGTGCCAAATTAACAGAACTTTTGTGTGGTGGAGGGACCAAAGTCAGACGGGCCGGCGATGACACCGAGCAGCATGAGTGCAGGTTAGCAAACACTGTTTACATGTTTCTATCATCCAGACTTG
>NW_013962367.1:0-453 GCF_001266775.1 Austrofundulus limnaeus
TCTCTCTCTCTCTCTCTCTCTCTCTCTCTCTCTCTCTCTCTCTCTCTCTCTATCATTCTAATAACAGTGGTAAGTATGCACTTTAAATCATCATACCAGTGCATTCCAATATAACGTGGGTTTGATCCAGATTGATTTACTATTCTGTTTTAACAATTTCACATCATAAAATGTCAATAAGCAGTATGTTAATTCTGTTGCTTTGCAGCTAGAGTCATCTTATACATCACAATTTTAAAGGCTTTGAGAAATCTTTTGTTTGATAATAGCAAATCAGCCTTTGGCAACTTCACCTACTGTATGTACAAACTTGATGGCATCATTTTAACTTGTTCCATTGTTGGTGATTGTGATGTTTTTGAAAAAAAAATTAAGCAAATTTAATTCATTCACATTGACAATTTTTTTTATAATCAGAGCCAAGATTCATAATAAAGCAACATGGTTGTGTTA
>NW_013962368.1:0-622 GCF_001266775.1 Austrofundulus limnaeus
GCTCCTCTTCAGCTCCTCTTCGGCTCCTCTTCAGCTCCTCTTCAGCTCCTCTTCAGCTCCTCTTCAGCTCCTCTTCGGCTCCTCTTCAGCTCCTCTTCGGCTCCTCTTCAGCTCCTCTTCAGCTCTGATCCTCTGCAGAATCGGTGCTTCGGTTTAATTTCTGAACGACATCCTGAACCTTCATCCATATCACCCTCCTCTTCCTCAGGATGAAGCTGCTCAGATCCGTCTCGTCTCATTTTGCCCACTGTACCACCGTTTGTCTGTCTGCACTTCCCGTCGAGTCGTGATGCAGTAAGATGTTAAATAATGTTGATGCTGGAGGCTGTAAGTGGGTCAGACTGAAATCTGCTGAGTCACTGTTTGCAGAGTCATGGAACAGCAAACAGCTGCTGAGCTTTGAAACAACTGCACGTCTCAGCCAGAAAGTAAAATAAAAACACTTCAGATTAAATTCAGATGAATTTAGCTTCAGTTTGATGAGAAACAGAAACAGAAACAGCTGATCGAGTTTTATCTGATGTTTTTCATGAATCCTGGTTCCTCAGGTGGATTTTTAAGGTTTAGATTTAAACTTTTAGAGTCCGAAACGTGGAAACAGCTCCTGAGCAGGAAAGAGGGC
>NW_013962369.1:0-358 GCF_001266775.1 Austrofundulus limnaeus
TAGAAGCTTAAAGTAGCTAAAAGACTGGCTAGAAGCTTAAAGTAGCTAAAAGACTGGCTAGAAGCTTAAAGTAGCTAAAAGACTAGCTAGAAGCTAAAAGTAGCTAAAAGACTGGCTAGAAGCTTAAAGTAGCTAAAAGACTGGCTAGAAGCTTAAAGTAGCCAAAGGACTGGCTAGAAGCTTAAAGTAGCTAAAAGACTGCTAGAAGCTAAAAGTAGCCAAAGGACTGGCTAGAAGCTAAAAGTAGCTAAAAGACTGGCTAGAAGCTTAAAGTAGCTAAAAAACTGGCTAGAAGCTAAAAGTAGCTAAAAGACTGGCTAGAAGCTTAAAGTAGCTAAAAGACTGGCTAGAAGCTTAA
>NW_013962369.1:1358-1622 GCF_001266775.1 Austrofundulus limnaeus
CGAGTCTTTCAGCACAGACGAGTCTTTCAGCACAGACGAGTCTTTCAGCACAGACGAGTCCTTCAGCACAGACGAGTCTCTCAGATCTTCCTTGTTGTTTGCAGGACACCTGAGTTAACCAGATCAGGTGTACGTGGTGTGATTATCGATGAGTGGGTTCTGAGTGAGAAGGAAGTCACCTGCGTGTCCTGAGGTGAGTCATCCTGGACAGCATGGTCAGGTGATCGTAGTGTGTGTGGAGGATCCGCACCGCCAAGTCGCTCC
>NW_013962370.1:0-458 GCF_001266775.1 Austrofundulus limnaeus
CCCCAGCACCACCTTACAACATTGCGGTATGCAAGGTGTCTGTAACGGCTGAAATAGTATATAGTAGTATGTGTGTTTACTATACTGCGTCATAGAAATATTAATGGCTCCTTCTGTAACTAACCTGTTCAATATTGTTTCTGGCATCTCACCAAAGAGCTGCACATAAGTTCCATAAACTGCCTGCAGCACGTATGGGTTCAGTGCTACAGGCTGAAATCCCAGGTGGTCAGTAATGCAGGTGTACACACCCACCTGTTCACATCTGTCCATAACCTATGACAGAAGAAGTTGTTTTAGTCATAAATTATAGCAGAGTGCTTTTACAAAAATTAACAAATGGCTTATGCTTCCAAAAACTTTGTAGAATATGACATTTTGATTATTCTAAAAGATACTTGCACTTAGTTTGTGTTTTGTTTTACAAACTTAACTTATAATTGTTTCAGGTGTGCCAC
>NW_013962371.1:0-622 GCF_001266775.1 Austrofundulus limnaeus
GGCTCACATTTTCCATGAACTGCATCGTTACCAACCAACATAAAAACCTCTTTAAGTTAAAATGTCTTTTAGTGTGATGTTTTTCAGCAGCTGATTTTGGACCTATTTAATTTGAATGCCTCAAAAACACAACATCTCTCAGCCGAAGTCTTTACACATTTACAGTTTTGGCGCGTCTTCTTACGGCCGTCGCAAGACGTTTTATGCGCAATTACAAGCAGCCGTACCCTTAAAGAGTCTCCCGTTTATCGTTTTTAAAGGTTCACAGCCCTCTGAGCCCTCCTCCAGCTGCTCCCCCTTTGAAACGCAAGCTTGTTCGCTCGTTCTCAAAAAGCGTCCCGCCATCGAGGAACATGCGGTGAAAGGATCACTCCAGTGCGCCAGATAGCTGAAAACAGACAGATACTGCTGAGCATTTTCAATCGGATTGCTTTTGCATAAAGGGAGCCGATTTTAGAGGTTGTCAGCGGGTCAGCAGGGACGAAGATGGCAAATGTACTCAAGGATAAAATTTGAAATAAATAGATGCATTAGACAGCAATTATTGTTCCAAACTGGAGATAAATGCTTTCCTGTTATTAGTATCAGAAAGAAGATAAGATAAGATAAGATAAGATAAGAT
>NW_013962372.1:0-276 GCF_001266775.1 Austrofundulus limnaeus
TGACACTTCCTTTACATCTCTTGTACCAGTCTGGTGATACCACAATGGCAACAGCCTACACCACACAACAGTACATGAAAGATTTGGAACGACATCTGAAAAATACTTTCGCTTTTGCTCAGAAAAACCTTCAAAAAACCGCTGAAGGACGCAAAGCGTACTATGACCAAAAAGCCTCTCATGAAGAACTTCAGGTGGGAGACAAAGTCTGGTACTACAACTATGCCCCCACCTCGGGAAGCTCAGAGTCCAAAACAGGAGCTCTCGCTCGCAAAT
>NW_013962372.1:1276-1622 GCF_001266775.1 Austrofundulus limnaeus
CCTCAGAAGTGTCTAAGCTAAAGACCGAACTAGCTTTCCTGAAACGCAACACAACGAAAACAACTGATGAGTATCAGCAACTTCAAACACAGTACCAGCGTGCACAAACAGAGCTAGATCAACAAAATGAAGAACTGACAGACCTTAAAGTAACCTTTAGAGATCTTCAAATAGATAAGCAAACTGTTTCAGACGTGAACGCTAACCTCTATGAACAGCTTGACAAAGCTGATAGACACACTCAGACCTTGTCTGAACAACAACACACTGACAAAAGGACAATTAGTATGTTGAAGCAACAACAAGTATTTATCTGACCTTGACCATAAATACTACATGCTAATGC
>NW_013962373.1:0-622 GCF_001266775.1 Austrofundulus limnaeus
CGTACGAACCGTTTGTACGAACAAAAGTAAGAGAAATTTAAGATAAGAATACAAACATGTTCTTGCATGAGGCCCAATGCTATTTAGCTGATTTTGTTTTATTTAGTAATCAGTAAGGAAAATCTAACAAATGAATTATAGATGAATTAAGTCAGAGGAATGCAACATGGGTGTGGAAAAATAGAAAACAGACCATTATAGTAAAAATCAGTGTCTGTTGTCTAATCTGCCTGATTTCTATGGAGAGAAAACTCATAAACTTTGTGAGTGCATAATAAAGTTTGTCAGTGCAATACATTTTTTGTGTATGTGTAAAACATGATTTGTAGCCCATAAAAAACATTTTGTGCGTAACCTTGGGTATTTGTAAGTGTGTATTCAAATCTACACACAAATATTAAGTTACTAATACAAAATAAAAGTACACACGCACGGACATTAAAATTTCACACACAGTTTTTTTCACCTTCAACTTCACAAATCTGATAATTACACACACAAACTGGCTCCTACACATACAAGCCATTAAATACGCATGGACAAAACTGCATTTACGCACAGATCAGGTCATGAAAGCACAAATCATTTTGAGACTGTTTTCACGTTGCCATGAGCTCCCAGA
>NW_013962374.1:0-622 GCF_001266775.1 Austrofundulus limnaeus
AATCTGCCGTATCTCAGATCTTACAGTGGATGGCTTACTTCAATCTCTTGAGCTCCCCAAAGCCAAAAAAATTCACCGTAGCGTGTCCCCTTTTTGCCTTTTGCCTTTCAGAAACTCCACTCTCGGATCATGGATCTGTCTGCGGCTGATCTGCTTCTGGAGCCGGAGCGGAGCAAGGCTTTCCTGCTTTCCAGGAGCACAGACTCCCCGTCTAACGTAAGCATAAAAAGAAAACACAAGGAGATGCTGCTGTCTGTACCACCTTAAAAAACAAACAAACAAAAAAAAAATCTTTGCAACATATTAAAATACAGCCTCAAATCCTGTGCTCACCAAAAAGAAAATCTAGTGGTATCACTTGGCACTAAGAGGAATAAATCCCTGTCATATTACCAGAACCCCATCGATTCAGACTCGTCAACAGTAAAAGTGACTCCACAAGACTCTATGGAACATTAGTCATCTTATGTATTATGCATTAAGGCCTGAAGATGAGTTTTCTCCACTTTTACCCTTTTATCCCTCTGAGAATGCCACCTGATAAACTATAATGTGTGTTTTTGGTACACAGAAAGGCTGGTGATTAAACAGCAATAAGCAGTCCTCCAAAGTATCCAGGCTC
>NW_013962375.1:0-319 GCF_001266775.1 Austrofundulus limnaeus
GATGGATGGATGGATGGATGACATCACCACCATCTTCATCCTCATTTTCTACATTACCAATTGATTCACATTGTTCCACACTTTGTTCTGTGTAGACTCAGACTCGGCACACTCGTTTCAGTTTCCTTCTACTTCCTGTAACATTATTTACACACTACTGCCATCAGAATTATTAATAGTTTTTCAATAGCTGACAGCTCTGATTCGAGCTTGTTGTTCCCCATCATCAAGACCTACTATCTGCCACTCACTATTATCAGCAACTCACTGTCCATCGGCTTCATTGCCCCCCGCAGTCTTTGTGCCATCCATCCATCCA
>NW_013962376.1:0-622 GCF_001266775.1 Austrofundulus limnaeus
CACACACACACAAATAACTTTTCAGTTAGTTATATATATTTTTTCCCATTCTGCATGTGTCTGTGTGCAGGTGCATGTCTACATTGATTATCAGCTTCTTCACTGCTACAGCTGTTCCTCATGAGTCTGTGAGCTGAGCACTTCATCTCTCCCAGTTTCCTCACAAATCTTTGGATTGTTGTTCTCCATCAGTTGTATTTTTAGCTGCTGTCACCATATTTTCCTCATCAGTCAGTCTTACCTGTTCTCAGTCTGCTCACACACTGCTGATATTGCTGGACAAAAAGCTTTCTAAACTTTTTGATTGCATACGAATCTACTATTTTGTCACCCAAAGGAGAAAAAAAGAGGGTTATAATATCAAAATTTTAAATTAAAAGATTAAAATGGTGGGATTATATGTTTCAAATCAGCACAATCTTATCCTAATCTAAACCAAATAAAAACAGTTTAAATGCTTTTTAATAGTGTAAAAAACAATAAAATAGAGTTAAATCACAAGTAAATGATAAAACACGTCACACACACACAGGTTTGTTTTTATATCCCTGTGGGGACCGTGGATAGACTTCCATTCATTTTCTGGTAATTTTATAGCCCAACCCTGACTAATTAACCTTAA
>NW_013962377.1:0-621 GCF_001266775.1 Austrofundulus limnaeus
GTGTAGCCACGTGGAGCTGCATAAATGCTTGCTGCCACAAAGCTCCGCCCATTTACCCAAAGCTCCACCCTGGAGCTCAGTCTGCAGCTGAGCTCCCACCACACAGAGCACCCCTCCCCTAACGCATCGTTGTGAAGATGTGCTGAAGTGGGAATGTTGGAAATGGTAGGCTCTTCTTAAAAAAGACGGAGACCAATTTGAAGGCATTTAGATCAATTTATTTTTGATATTTACATCATTTTCATAACAACTAAAGGTAACATACTTACTTGATTGTGGTATAGATTTGAACTATGTACCTGGAAAACACATAAGAGCAACAACAAAATAAAAAAGAAAGAATAAAAGCGCTATTTTTTTTAAAAAAGATTCTGTTAAAAACCTGATGTGAGTGAATAAACATGAAGCAACAGGCTTCAGTCACACAGCTCTTTGTTAAGAAGCAGGAATTCAGAACATGTTGTTCTTTATTGAGTTAACATCCCTGCTGACATGATTATTAGATCAGCAGCAAAAACCCTTCTGCTCAAAGTATCTCTGGTTGGTACCAGGCGTCGCTGGCTGCAGAGTTCTTCCCTGTTCCTCCTCATTCTCTGCTGAAAGTGAAGCATGGATCAGCTT
>NW_013962378.1:0-621 GCF_001266775.1 Austrofundulus limnaeus
CAGCATTTTGTGTTTTGGTGGCTGGTGTTAATATATTTAACTGTTAGAGGTAAACTTTGGTTTTATACTCTTAAGTGTGGCTTTGTTTGCCTCTTATATGCCTTAAAACTGAATCAAATTTATCAGTCCAGCAAACGGTTTTTCACATACTGACTCCAAGCTGTAACAGCTGGAAGCTGTTTTCTGTCAAACGCGCACCAGAAGCCTTTACATGTGTTATGAGTGATGTTGACTTAAACAGGCCATCTACCAATATGGCTTCTTGATTTAAACCTCTATGTACCTCACAAATTACAGTCAAGACAATAAAACAACCTAAGTGAAGTGTCCCAGCTGTTCCTCTGTTATAGACTTCCCTCTCCATCAACAAAGTGACAGAACATTACCTTTTCCTGAGCAGTTTGCCTCCTTAACTGAAAGACGGCACACAACTTGTCATGCAGGAGGACGGCGTAGGGAGAATTTATATCTGCCTTTTTTTATTCTAATGCTCCTGTGTTGCTTTGAGATTGTTCAGCTGTCTGGGTAGAGGGTAACTTTGCCAGTCCCTTTCATCCACATGTTGATTGCACATCATCCATGTGTTAATTGGTTAGGTTGGCTCGCTGGCTGCATGACTAA
>NW_013962379.1:0-621 GCF_001266775.1 Austrofundulus limnaeus
TCAACAAACTTCATGTTTTATCACTGTTCAAACTTCAACACTATTCCACAACTCCTTTTTCTGTGAACAGGAAGTGCTGATGGACTTCCTTTCCTGACTTCTTTCACCGAAACAGGATGACAAATTTACCTTAGCTGGTCTTTCCACCAAAAACAGGTGAATCTATGTAATGTTTCAGTTTGAACCTAAAGTTATATCAGTAAGACCTCTGACATAGACATGTTTCCATAAACAAATTATATTTCTCGGTCTGAACGTAGCATAATGCTGATTATTTGACCTGTGAACAGACAGCATCCCACCTGGTGGAGCTACAAAGGGTTAAAAAGTAGCCGGCAACATTTTTCTGCATTTTCATTCGCTACTTTTGCTGCAGCCCAGTTTTACTGGGGAGTGCGACAGTTTGGAACTTCATTCCTTTTTATGTATTTTCTCAACTAGGTGGCCTTGATTTTCTCTAACTATAACCCTGAAAGAATCCCAGCCAAACTGTCAGTTTTTCATAAACAATGTTTGCTATCTTGGTTATTGGTTTATAAACACAACTATTCTCCTCACAAATATATTATTTGGCAAAAAAGAGATATTTTATATAAGAACAAGTCCCTTTACATTGATAAC
>NW_013962380.1:0-621 GCF_001266775.1 Austrofundulus limnaeus
GGGTACAGCGAAGTGTTAATCCGGCCCTGAGTAGAAGTGAAAAGGAGTCTGAAAAATAATTACTGAAGTACAGATATCTAAATATTCTACTTAAGTACAGTATCAAAGTATTTGTACTTAATTACTTTACAACTCTGATTGGAAGTCAAAATAAGTTTGCAAAAAAACAAGTTGATTCTCTTCTAAAAATCGTTATTAAAAGTAATCCTCAATTTCAGTCAACTCCAGCCTTTGTCTTCCAACAGCTGTCTGTGTGTTTGACCTTGTGTTTGTACATAAACCCAAACTTCCTGGTCACACCCAAAGGGATGGTATTTTTTATCAAACATTGGAGTCTAACAAGAATTATTTATTCAGAGAGAAGGTTCTCATACTGATTAGACATACTGACCATTTCCTTTAGAGATATGGAATTGGCTGCAAATGATCACAAAGTGTAAAATTCAAGAGTGGATCTAAAATTGTCACAATTTAGTCACAAAATTTCATTAACTCTAGTTTTGCTTTCTTTTTCCTTTATAAATAGAAGGATTTCAGTAGTCCAGTTCCTCAGTACAACTTCATGTTGAGTAAATTCCTTTAAATCATATCAGGATTTCAGGTTTTAAGTCAAAGATGAGC
>NW_013962381.1:0-621 GCF_001266775.1 Austrofundulus limnaeus
GTTAAACATTGTTATAAAATCGAAGGTCATGGCTCTGATAAATATAAGCTCAAAGATGAGAAAGGCACTCTTTCATCTTGTCCGCTAGAAACTTTTCTCCATTGTAAAAGAAAAAAAAATATTGTTTGTGTAATAATCTCCTAATGGCCATGATAATGATGTGAAATTCATCTGAGATTAGGGAAGTTGAACAATTTGTTGTTGTAGAGGCTATTAAGGGTTGAAAAATGACTTTCTGTAAACAATCTAGATTTCTTACAGGATGGATGGATGTTTTTAATATGTAAAAGTGCTGATAAGATTGTAAATCATAAACTGCTTACTTTTTCTTTCAGTTTTGTTTCAAATTAAAGATCTCTCAACATTATTCTGATAATATTGGACACTCTTCTGGAACCAAATAGATAATTATGAAACAATTAAGGCCCATTTTTAGCGATGTTAGATAAAAGTGCTTTTTTAATGGCATTAAAATTAAAGCGAACAAAAACAAACAAGGTTCCATAACTGTCACATTTATTCAAAAAAGAGGCATTAAGTTTGTCATTAAATGCTCAGGGACTTGTTTTTTCAGCTCACTTTAGATAGGTTTCATTCAAAGGGCTGAATAAAAGGGCCGCG
>NW_013962382.1:0-317 GCF_001266775.1 Austrofundulus limnaeus
CATGTGCAGGTGATAACATGTACAGTGTGATAACATGTGCAGGTGATAACATGTACAGTGTGATAACATGTACAGTGTGATAACATGTACAGTGTGATAACATGTGCAGGTGATAACATGTACAGTGTGATAACATGTGCAGGTGATAACATGTACAGTGTGATAACATGTACAGTGTGATAACATGTACAGTGTGATAACATGTGCAGGTGATAACATGTACAGTGTGATAACATGTGCAGTGTGATAACATATACAGTGTGATAACATGTGCAGTGTGATAACATGTACAGTGTGATAACATTTGCAGTGTGATA
>NW_013962382.1:1317-1621 GCF_001266775.1 Austrofundulus limnaeus
CAGTGTGATAACATTTGCAGTGTGATAACAGGTACAGTGTGATAACATGTGCAGTGTGATAACATGTACAGTGTGATAACATGTGCAGTGTGATAACATGTGCAGTGTGATAACATGTGCAGGTGATAACATGTATAGTGTGATAACATGTACAGTGTGATAACATGTGCAGGTGATAACATGTACAGTGTGATAACATGTACAGTGTGATAACATGTGCAGGTGATAACATGTACAGTGTGATAACATGTGCAGGTGATAACATGTGCAGGTGATAACATGTGCAGTGTGATATGTACAGTGT
>NW_013962383.1:0-621 GCF_001266775.1 Austrofundulus limnaeus
TGACACAAACCTGCTGAAGTTAGCTTGTTAGTTATCTGTTAGCTGACTTAAAATTAGGAAAACCTAGTTTAGCTAAGCTAACACTAACAGCTAACGATTAACAGCTAACGACTAACAGCTAAAACAAGTGTCAGTCTGCGTCACGTTTTCATCTCCTTTAAGATGAGGACCGCTGGGACTGACGAACCCGCTGAAGTTAGCTTTAGTTAGCTGCTAGCTGATTTAAACTTGGAGAAACCTAATTTAGTATACGCTAACTGGCCTGCTAACAGTTTACAGAGAAGCTAAAAAAGTTAGTTAGCTGTTAGCTGTTAGCTGTTAGCTGTCCACCACTGAATCCAGACTTTCATCACGTTCAGCAGGAGTTTTTATGAGTGTGTAAAAACATTGCTGCCAGTTTGTTTATAAATGTGTTAAAATGATTTTAGACGATAATCTGAACTCTGACTTTTATAATCCAGGTTTAATCTGAACTTAAAGCAGGTTAATTTGAGCCTGAAAACACCAGACAAAACATTCAACCTTGTAGACAAAACTCACCGTGTCAGCTGAATTGCTGCAGTGTATGTGTGTGTGTCTGCGTTGTGTGTGTGTGTGTGTGTGTCTGCGTTGTGTGTGTGT